>NW_026855317.1:0-91376 GCF_026571515.1 Ruditapes philippinarum
TAATGGAATGATCAATTTGAAATCGATATTCCTTTTTCATTGATTAAACAGAGAATTATTGATAACTTTTTACAAAAATGGTACTCTGATATCAATGAACTCCAATCGTTTACAGTCATATTGTGTCTTTAAGTATGAATTCGAATTAGAAGAATATCTGAAAGTGATTACTGATAAGAAATATAGAATTGCTATGTCAAGATTTAGAACTTTATCACATAAATCTTTTTATAGAATCTGGAAGATATAATAATACTCCACGAGAACAGAGACTCTGCAAATCGTGCAATATGAAAACCATTGAAAATGAGTACCATTTTTTGCTAGTATGTCCATTTCACCGTGACTTAAGAAGTAAATTTTTTAAACAATATTATTGTCGTTGGCCAAATATCACTAAATTCGAAAAATTAATGTCATCAAAATCTAAATCTGTTCTACTGAACTTAGCAAAATATATTTATTTTGCAATGAAAAACCGCATCTCATAATACACTCTCTAAATTTAAATATCTTTATTACTAACTCTATTTTTTCCTTAATAACTAGAACTTCTTTTTTAATATATATATGTAACAATATATTTAGTATTTTTTTGTATATGTAGACAGTTTGTGAGAATTGTTTATGTAATTTGAACTACTCTCTTCGGATAAAATTTCATTTCTTTTGTCATGTCTGTCGCTGAACATTTTTGTTTGTATTGGCTCTAAACATATGTTTATGTTTTATGCTGAATAAAATTTTGTATTGTATTATTGTACATATATAATTTACACATTTTCATATAGCCCTGCAAACCGTTATAAAACAATCCTATCGCCACCCGCCATTCATTTAAACTATTACCTATTTGGGTAACACATACAATACAACAATAAATTTGACGAGTGGCGACAGAAATATTATATAAACTCAACTCAACTCAACTCAAATAATTTTATTGCGTTAAACATACAATATATGTTTATAGCACATACAACATAACAATAGGCAGAAGACATGGATTTTTCAAGGAGCACAAAAATACAATGTAAAACATATGAATTCATAATTGTGACGTGTTTGAGGTTTTGTAAAACTATTTTCTAATCAAATTTGCATAATATAAATATTTAGAAAGATCTCTTACAATTATTTTAGATTCAGACAATAATAAATTAGTAAATTTCTGCAATGTAGGCCATGTATAATAGTAGCGTCTGAGATATTTTTTGCGAAGGTCAGCATATTGTGAGCATGTAAACAAAAAGTGAAATTCGTTTTCAATTCGTCTCGAAGAACAATTATTGCATATTCTTTCCAGTCTAGGTACGTTTGTATATCTTCCCTTTTCAATTAACAAGTCGTGAGATGATGTGCGAAATTTTGTAAGCGCAACTCGAAATCTTTTGTCCTTAATATAATGAAGATAACTTTCAAATTCAAATTTATATTTTATAGAACTGTATGTATCTAGACGACTAGAATTATCGATAGAACAATACCAACTTTGATAATAAATATCTAGTATGCGTCGTTCAATAATACTGTAGTTAATTAACATGCTATATTGGTTTTGCCAAATATACGAAAGTCCGCATTTATCAAGTATAATTTTAATTTGATAAGCCCAATTACACTTATTACATGTGTTATTTCCTTCAACATCGACTTTAAGCATGTTATAGGTTTTGAAAAGAAGAGATTCTTTTTTACATGTCAATAATTTAATCCAATATTTTACCATTATTAATTGTCTACGAATGCCCATTGGGATTCTAGCCAATTCGCCGTAAAGAGCGTCTAAATTTGTAGAGCGTTTGACAGATAATACTTTTCTACAGAATTTGGAGTGAATGATTTCAACATCAGGTCCGACATGATGACCCCAGATTTCAGCCGCGTAATTTAACGTAGAAGCTACCAATGAATCGAATAAGTCACATTGTTTGGACACGGATAAATCAAGTTGGTTAAAAACAATAAACAAATTGTGTAATGAGTACGAGCCGTGCTGGGCTATTCGCTTTTGTGTTCGGTTCCAATTGCCATTTTTATATAAATGAACGCCCAAATATTTAAAAGAATCTACTAACTCTATATGATTGTTATAAAGATAAAAATCAAATTTGGTATGTCGGCCTTTTTCAAAAATCATGGTTTTTGTTTTGCTGGCATTAAGACGTAAGCCCCATGTATTGCTATATTCTTCAATGTCGTTCAACATGGACTGTAGGGACTTTGGATCGTGAGCAAATAAAACTGCGTCATCGGCAAAAAGTAATAAAAATAATTGAATGTCGCCAATGTTCATTATGCCATTAATATCTGTATTTACATTAATAACAATATCGTTTAAAAAGAAAAGACACAAAATGCTGCTGGCGGGGTCACCTTGTTTCACTCCAATGTTTGAATTTATAAAGTTAGAGTTAGTCGAATTATACCTTACAAACGATTTAACCGTTGATTACATTGACTTTATAGCCATTACAAATTTTGTACTAACATTTGCATTCATTAGTTTTTGCCACAAGTAAAGTCTATCAATTCTGTCAAACATTTTTCCCAATCGAGAAAGGCTACATATAATTTTTTCTTTTCAGCAAGAGTTTTTGAAATAAGAGCGTGTAAAATATAAATACAGTCAATCGTTGATTTATTCTTTTGAAAACCAAATTGATTGTCAATTAATTTTTCTTTCTTATCGGCCCAATTTGTAAGTCGAGTTATAATTAGTTTTGAATATGTTTTTGAAATAATGTTATTTAATGTAATTCCTCTAAAATTATTAGCTTCCGAATTGCCTCCCTTGAATATGGGAACGATTATGCCTTGTGTCCAACTTTCTGGAAACATCCCATGGGTAAAAAATTCATTATACAACTTAACAAGAAATGGAGAAATTATGTCAAATGAGTGTTTAAAAACTTCCGCTATAAGGTTATCAGTCCCCTGACTGCATTTCTAACTTCTAATTCAGAAAAAACAGCATCTAATTCCTTATCATATACAAAATTACTATTAAAATGCAAGCTTGTGTCAGTGGTCGCTTCGTTGCCGTAAAGATTATTGAAATGAGTAAATAGTGATTCAATTGATATATTTATTTCTTCCTTTGAATCCGTTTTATACTGCGATTTTATATTTTTCCAAAATTGCTTTGGTTGCGATTTTGATAATTTAGTGATACGTTCTCCTTCATTTCGCTGAAATATGCGTTTACATTTTTTCTTTATTTTTATATAACTTCGTTTTTTATTCAAAAATTCATTTTTAATTTCGACAGACTTATTTCTTAAAAAAATATTTCTTGCATTATTTAGCAGCTTACGCGCGTCATAACATTCTTTATTAAACCATTTCTTTTTCCCTGCAATATTTGTAGTAGATTTTTTTAACCTGTGTTTTCCGAATACACTAAACGAGTTGTTTTGCATAAAAACAGTAAATTTGCTAACCGATTCATCAATAGAATTTCTATTTAGATTCGTAACCAATTGGTCAAGAATTGATAGCTCATTCAACAGTTTCGATCTAAATATATCAATACGCGTGTCATCCCATGCGAGAAATAATTCCTGATCCGGGTCATTGTCACGTGATTCATTCGGCATGATTTTACGTTCTATATAAAAAATTAACGCGCAGTGATCCGAAAACTCAGTTATTGGCAAAATATTAAACTTAGTAATATATGGAAAATCAATTTTACATAAAAGTAAATAGTCTACAACACTTTCTCCATTTCGATTGTAAAATGTAAAGTCACTGTCATTAAGCCGACCATTCCCTATTAACAAATTAGTTGTCTTACACATTTCAATAAGTCGTTTGTCTTGTACATCTAAGATTTTATCTACATTGCCTCTCTGCAAAATATATGAATTTGTTTCTAAATCGGTATAGCTATTCAAAAATCTATCAAAATTTAAAAAATCTACCTCAGTACCAGTTCTACTATTAAAGTCTCCGTTTAACATAACTTTACCTAGTAATTTATACTTTTCTATTCCTAATTCAATTTGTTCAAAAAAATATCAAATTCATTTCTATCAATAACTTTTGATTGGTACGGTGGAATATAAACACAACATAGGTATATATCAATATTGAAATGAAAAAGAGTTTTGCATAATTTTAACTACACTAATCCACATTTATGTGTATCAATTATCTGTATCTTATCACGTAAATATGTTCTATAATAAATTGATATACCCCCACTATATCTTCCCTTATTAGTACCATGTGATTTGTTACCAAATAAAGGGTACGAATTAAAACCATCAATATCTAAATTGTAATAAGAGTTTTTTGACAACCAAGTCTCACTTAAACAAATAATGTCATGTGATTTAATTAGTTCTAAAAAGTCAATATCCGTTAATGTTCCACGAGACAATGTCTTATTGCTCCCTGTGACCTCCCTATGCTGATGATGGATCATATGGTTTTCCATTGATTAGCACTTGATCGCCAACAAATCGCACTTTTTTCCCTTTCTTTTGCTCCTCATCGGCTATCGAATATAATGGTTTACGCGTATCACGCAATTCCTTAGGAATTTGAACTCCAACTCCGAGATTTTTTGTTTTTAGCTCGTCTTTTAAATTGAATGATGCTGTACGAACAAGTTCACGCTCAACATAACTATGAAATTTGACAATTATTGGGCGAGGTTTCTTTGATTTGTACGGATTTCCAAGTCGGTGAGCTCTGTCAAAAAGCATTTTACTGCAATCAATTGATAAATTATCCTCTATGAACGCTTTCACCTCCAGCTTACAGTTCTCCACTTCCGGTTCCGGTTGGACAATGTCCATGCTATCAATATGCGATTTTTTTGTACTTTCAATTTTCGAATGTCCTTCTGGGATACCAAAGAAAATGAGATTTTCTTGCATACTCCTATTTTCAGCATCACAAATTTTATAATTCATCGTTTTCTGTTTTTCATCACATTCTTTAATATCACTTTCCATTTTCTCACAAATTTTCTTTAAACTGCCGATTCGATCTTGTGCATTAACGTGCATTAACGACAGTTAACATACATAGATCGGAAAATATGGCAACCTGTAGAAAAATGAATCGCATAATAAGAATAGATTTTAAAAAGTAACAAGTAAAGAGTGTGGTTATGAAAATTATCATAGCGATATCTGTAACATAACGGGTAAGAAAAGCGACGAATTTTATTTCGCTTTTTCCACCCGACAGCTAATATCAGCTTATCATTGGCGCCATCTTGTTTTTACCCCTGTATTATTATACGTAATCATACCAGTAAACGTGAGTGAGCTCTTTGTTAATCAGACACAAAACATCACCCGTCATGTATACTCTAAAACAAACAAAAAAGTCAAATACAGCATATATAACTGTGGATGGTCAAAACGTAAGTATGTTCGCCGCATCATAGCAAAAGTGTGTACGTTCGCTTCTATTCGCAGTGTGTTCTGTTCGTTTGCATTTTATTCCATTAAAAAGGAACTCAACTGAGGTTTTTTGACATGACGGGACTGGAAATAATGTTTCGAGATTATAACTCTATTTAGTGTAGGTCTATACCAACAACGCATGTGCACATGCAATTGCAGATCATTAGCTCGTTTTTCCAGATTAATTATTCCAAATGTGAAAAATGGCCCAATATTGAAAAGCGTTGCAACGCTTGTCACTCAAATCGCGCAAACATACGATTTTCAATGCATTTCTGGGTATATTTCTTAGTTATATTTTATATATATTTAAGGGCCCCAGTTGACCTGTGTGAGAAATTAAAATCTTATGTTGTTAAGCTTTAAATTAATCAGTGGAGTTCCTTTAAATCAACATTTTCATGTTTTCTCTTTCTTTTCATTAAAATCGTATAAAAACACGTTTATTTTGTTTGTTTATTTCACATAGATTTATATTTAAATGATGTAAAAATATAAAAGTTATTGTGAAGCTTAGCATTACTTCGACATTGGGACAATTTCCAAAATAAACGAGTTCCTTACAGCTACAGGGAACACAGTTTAACATGTTTGAACAATTTCCGAAAGAGGTGATAGAGAAGAGGAGACGCTTGGTACCTAAGATGAAAGAGCATAGGAACAAAGGGGATAGGGCATGGATCGCCTACGATACGTTGTATGTGAATGGCAAGGCCGTCAGAGAATAGGATTGCGCGGAGGGTAAACTAAACATTCTTTCTTGGAATGTAAATGGACTATCTGCTGACAAAAAAGACAATGATGCTTTTGTAAATATTATTTCCAATAGTGATGTTTGTTTTTTATATGAAACTTGGGCATGTTCTACCAGTAACATTGAAATAAATGATTATATTGTACATAATTTTTATAGAAAATTTAAACACCGTTATGCCAAACGATCTAGTGGTGGTATAGCTTTATATTATAGAGATAGTTTAAAAAACGGGATTGAAATAGTAAAAAATCATTACGATACTATAATATGGCTTAAACTTGATCATAATTTTTTTAAGACTCAAAATGATATTTATATTTGTGGTGCTTATATATGGGTTGAAAACTCTCCTGCATATAACGTTATTAATACTGACTTATTTGATCTTTTAGAAAATGATATATTTATATATGAACAAAAAGGTGATGTATTTGTCACTGGAGATTTTAACAGTAGGGTTGGTAAAAAGAATGATTTTATTGTTAATGATTTTTTAAATTCATACACAGATGATGTTGACTATACACCTGATATGAACCTATTACGGGCCTCAATTGATAATGTAAATAACAGTCACGGTGTTAAACTTCTTGATCTTTGTAAATCTTCATGTTTACGTATTCTTAACGGTAGATTAGGCGACACTTGTAAATACACCTATGTTTCTCCTAGAGGCGCATCGGTTATTGATTATTTGCTGACCAATGAACGTAACTTTTCATTGGTGGACAATTTTACTATAGATTCTATTAATGAATGGAGTGACCATGCGCCTTTGCGTTTTTCTTTATTTTGTAATAATAATGTAAATAAACCTGATAGTTTTTCAGAGATTATTTTTAAATGGGATAGTATACACACCAATAATTTTCGTAGCGGTCTGATAGCTAAATTGCCTGAGCTAAATACTATTATTGATGATATTGATTTTTCAAACAGAGACTCTATAAATAGTGTATTAAATGACTTCACTTCTGTTATTCGTAGCGTAGCGGACCCTTTATTTGGAAAATGTTGTAAATTTAACACATGTTCCAATTTTAGTGATAAATCAGTATTAGATAACTCTGAATGGTTTGACAGAGAATGCATTAATGCAAGAAATACATACTTGGAAGCATTGCGGGTTTTTAATACATGTACTAATGATTCAAATAGAATAATATTATGTAATTGTAAAAATAAATATAAAGATATTGTGCGCAGAAAGAAAAAAAACATTTTACAATAAAAAAATGTCTGAATTAGAAAATTTAAAGCATAGTAATCCGAAACAATTTTGGAAATATTTTAAGAGTAAATCCAGTTCAAAACATAACGGTATCCCTGTACATGTATTTAAGGAATATTTTGAGAGCATAAGTAGTGATTTATTTAAATGTACAAATATTGATGCGGAAAATTTTTGTGAAAGCCATTCTTTTAATGACTTGAATACTCCATTTGAAGAATTAGATAAGCCAATAACTTTAGAGGAAATTTCAAAAGCTGTTAAATTATTGAAAAGGGGTAAATCTTTAGGTAGTGATTATTTAATGAATGAATATTTCATAGAAGGTTTTGATATAATAGGTGCGCATTTGTGTGATATATTTAATGCTATTTTAAATTCGGGTTTTTATCCAGAGAAATGGACTGAGGGAATTATAATACCTTTGCATAAGAAGGGTAGTACTGATGATGTTAACAATTATAGAGGCATAACATTAGTTAGCTGTCTTTCAAAATTATTTACCACTGTGCTTAATAATAGAATTGAAACTTTTTGTGAAAGTAATAATATTATATCTGATGCTCAATTCGGTTTTCGAAAAGGGCGTTCTACAATGGATGCTATATTTATTCTTTTGTCTTTAATCCAAAAATATTTAAATCAAAATAAACGTTTATATGTAGTTTTTGTTGATTTGATGAAATGTTTTGATAGTATTTACAGAAAACGCATTATGGCTCAAAATGTATATAAAATAGGTATCCAAGGTAAAATGTTAAGAATAATTAGAGATATGTACCAAAATGTAAAATCATGTGTTAAGTCATGTTCTAGTTATTCTGATTATTTCAATTATGCCATTGGCCTACGTCAAGGGGAGGTAATTTCTCCAATTTTATTTTCTCTCTTTGTTGAGGATTTGGAACTTTATTTGCAAGACAACATTGAAACTGGTTTGACATTTGATGATGTTATATTGATTTTATTATTATTTGCTGATGATATGGCCATCGTGGTCAAGTCACCAATAGAACTTCAAAATAATTTAGATCTTTTATATTCATATTGTAATACTTGGGGTCTCAAGGTAAATACTACTAAAACTAAAGTAATGGTTTTTAGAAAGCGTGGAGGACTTCTACCCACAGAACACTGGACCTACGACGGCCAAATCCTAGATATTGTAAATGATTTTAACTACCTTGGTACTGTTTTTAACTATACTGGTAATTTCACACTTAATCAGGAACATTTAATAGGGAAAGCATTGAAGGCTCTAAATGTTTTATTTTATAACTGTAAGAAATTTGATTTAAAACCAAAAACATTATGCCAGGTATTTGATGCATTTGTAGGCTCAATCTTAGGATATGGATCTGAAATATGGGGGTACACAAATCTAAAGAAATAGAAAGAATTCATTTAAAATTTTGCAAACGATTATTAAATGTAAGACCTAATACTTGTTCTGCTGCTGTTTATGGTGAATTAGGAAGATATCCATTATATGTGTCCCGTTATGTTAGAATAATTAAATTTTGGTGCAAGTTGAAAAACTCGGATAATATCATTTTAAATACAATGTATAGAGAAGGTGTAATTGATTGTAAAAGAGGGTGTAAAAATTGGGTCTCAAATGTGAAGAAGTTGTTATGTGATTATGGTTTTGCTGATATTTTTGATTGTGATAATTATATAGATCCTAAATTGTTTCTTCAAAAATTTAAAAGTAGAGTTATTGATACGTATAAACAAGAATGGGCCAGTATCCTAGATCGAAGTTCTGTTTTATGTAATTACAAACATTTTAAATCGTGTCTTAGTTACGAAAATTATCTTGACATTTTACCACGTAAATTTAGAATGTATTTTTGTCGATTAAGACTATCTGTTCATCCTCTCAAAGTACAAACAGGAAGGTATGCCACTAATAACATTCCTCGTGAACAAAGATCCTGTCAGTGCTGTAATGTTTTGGATATAGAGGATGAGTATCATTTCATATGTGTGTGTTCAAGTTTTGTAGATTTACGTAAAAAATATATAAAAAGTTACTATTATAACAGACCATCTATATTTAAATTTACTGAATTATTGTGTATCAAAAATAAAATATATTGATAAATGTTTGCAAATATATCAAAGAAGCTTTAAAGCTAAGAAATACAATTTTGAACTCTCAATTGTAGTTTATCCTCTCATAAATTTGGTGCTTGTAATTGTTATGTTTATATTTACTATAATGACTCGTCATACATATATTCATGTGATTATGTTGTATATATTATTCAATGCATGTTAACAAGACGATGTACTTTGTATAAGTCTAGAAAATTAAGTTTCTGTTCTGTTCTGTTCTGTTCTTATACTCCCTAGCTGCTTCGAATTTTCTGTTTGAATGTTTAACATTTAACAACATATAATAATATACCAATAGAAAGTTGACGATGTGAGGTGAAGCACACTGTTTGTTTGCATTTGTGGTCAACTGATATTTCTTTTTCAAAACATGGCTAATCTATTAAAATTAAAATGACAAAAACTAATTCAGTTGAAATACATGTATCCAACAAGATCAAATTTAAATAGAAAAAAATGAGAAAAATGAAGCAATCAAATTTAGTCTAAAAATAAATAGGCAGAAGTTGAGCAGTTGTCATAACTAATACAAATTTGCGGAAAATGGTGGAAAATATTTTTAGAAAGACACGGAAAATTACGGAAACTTTATAAAAGAAAAGATCATATGCACTTTAAGGGACTCTCAAATTGATACTGCCATTGCCTACGTGAGAAAGAACATGGATCGGACTACCTAAAGTTCATAAAAGCGAGAAAAAAAACCAAAATAGAGAATCTCTCTTTTATTCAACATTGAGTATAGGTGAAATTTAGGAGTTTTTGTGACATTATGCCCATTTAAGTGTAAATGGTCAGTGAACAGGTTAAGATAAAGATAACTATTGTGTTCAATTTTATGCTTTACAATGAAAAAATTCTAAATATCCGTTATAATGTTTCGGTAATGTTCAAGTATTGAAACTAGTGGGTGGTCTTTTTTAAATTCAGGTCGTTTTAAGTTGTATCATAGACATTTTTCATTATCTATTATTGGTCCACCACAATTATTATAGTCAATGTTTGAAATTTTATATTACTATTGCAACTCAACTTGGCAGCGAAAAAATGAGCATTATGTCACCTCTAAATTGAGACCCATTATCGAAGGCCCTTCATTACGCTTTACTAATATAATGAGTTTTCTTAGAACCACTAAGTCCATTTAAAAACGATCTTTAATCACTTAGACTATATCTTGAATAACTTACATGATTCGACTGATACAACAATATAAATGTATAAGATTCGTCATATAAATAAATCATCGCAATTCTACTTGGTGACTTTGTATCCCAACTTCAAACAATGTGCCTGAAAGACTGAAATTAAAAGAGAGTTAATAATTATGTTGCGGGTAAGTTTATGACCTTAATAAATATAAAGGCAAACACTTTTAAGCATGTTAACATAATGTATATATGCATGTACAAGTCTTAAATGTTGCCCTCTTATTAATAGACTCGATCAAACTTTGTCTGCAATGTTCATGTTATTATGTTGTTGTCGTTTTTTTCGAGGGATTCCGCCCTTTTTGTAAATTGCTATTTCTCACATAAAACTAGTTATCACTCTAAATGATGTTAGACTGAATACAATAAAATAAATTGTAACGCTAAGAGCATAACATTTCAAGGTCTAAACTTATTTCAAATCTAAAATAATGTGATGTGTTTTTTTTCTCCATTTTTTTTTTATGAAAATCATCAATTAAAAAACCCACAAATTTAGCTTGTTGAAGGTAAGACTAGTTGAAGTGTTATATCTCCGAGGTCAGGTATTTTGTCATGCTATGAAAAATTAGCTATTTTTTTGTTATATTTTATATTGTGTATATTAAATAAGTGAGTGAAATATTTGTATTGAATTTCATTTTAAATTTTATTTTGTATTTTTTGATTTTAAAATTAGGCATAAATTTATAAATGATAAAACTAAATTATACCCTTTTTCTTTGTTAAACCTTAAGTACATTTATGTGGTTAATTAGAATGTCTTAAACAGGTGACATGTTGTTACAGAGAAGCCAATGTGCTAAAAACCTTTTACACCAGACAAAGAATTGCAAAATGCTTGTTATATTAACATTTGTGATAAACTTAATTCATTTAAAAACATAAACAATTAAATTTACTGATAGTGATTAGAAAATATGTAAGTTATTTTTTAAGTATTTTCAGAATTAAGCCAGAACTTGTAGTTCCGCCTCTTTAGAAATAATGTTTAATTATTGGTTAACTAAGTTAAACCAATGGACAGTGAGAGAACCCCTTTAAAAAAGATCCCTTTTCCAGCTGGCAGTATTATTCTGCCTGATTAGTAACTATATGTGTTGACAAATTAAATAAACTGGAAAAGTGGATTAAACTTTTTTATATTTTTATATTTAGGTAAGTTGTATTTTATTCTATGTACATTTTGTAAATGTTTGTTAAACAACTAAATTTAGTTAAGAACACTAGGCTGTTCTTATTTTAAATACTTGAAAATATAATTATGTTAAAAACTTTGTTAAAAACTTCAGGTAACAAAATGTTACTTAATATTTAAATAATATTTATTTTTTTGTTTTATACTTAGCAATTCAAGTAAATGAATGTAAAACTTACTTTTATTAATATGTTAAAATTTATTATGTTTTGTATTTGATTATTTTGCCTAAATAGTAACTATATGTGTTAACAAATTAAATAAAAGCTGGAAAAGTGGATTAAACTTTTTTATATTTTTATATTTAGATATTCCCCATTGTGAAAAATTCTGCCCCAATAAACGAAAGCAGAACACGTGGTGGGTAGCGGAAAGATTCCACCTCTCACATAATCCAAGCGAGAAAAGGAATGGTACTAACTTCTAGACCGTCAAACTACAATTTACGGTCAGTGCCAGACCAAATCCAGCAGCCAAGCGAAAATCTACAGGCAATTGAAGAAAACGTAGGCCAGCTACAAACTAAACAAATTGAAGAACAACAACAAATTTTTCATTCATCAACAATGGCTGGAGTGTTTAAGCTGAACCAATTTTATGGCAATGGATACCAAAACATAGTATCATATCTAAAAAGGTTTGACCAATTTTGTTAAAGTACTGGGCAAAAAGATGAAAAAGCCATGGCCACACTCGCATGGCATCATGACGGTAATTCTAGAATATGGTGGGATAATCTACTGACATCACAAACAAATCTGGACAATTTATAGGCATAATTAATCAATAGACAAATACAAAAATCAGTTCAGATAATTTCAAACATAAGTTAACTGGAAAAACCTAGGAAAAGACAGACAAAATGTAAATATTTTAATAAAGCATAAACAAAGAAAAACTATTTGTATACATGTAATTTTAATGTACTATTATAACATAATGAAAGTACTGTAAATGAAATATATATGCTATTAAGAAATAGCTAAATAAAAATGATTCATAGATACACGTTTAATTAATTTTGTTGTTGTTGTTATAAACTCACAGATACTTTTTGTCATAATATAATATTCTATGCATTGTGCATTAATTTATTATAAGGCAGGTAAACATTGTTGCTTATAATTGCTTAAATATTTTAATAAGATCACTAAGTATCATATTGCTTTATTTTGGCATTGTCCTAACTTATTAATATATGCCAAACAAACATTTAATGTAAGAAAGTCAAATTTTAAGGTTCAGGTTTAATTATTATAAATAATAAGTGTATAATCTTGTATGTAAGTATATAAATGTTGTTCTGTCCTCTTAAACTATTCTTCTCTATCATTCCTGTTTCCTGATCAAAGTGGTAAATTGCAAAACTGAAACGTCAATTTTGCAACAATAACTAACTTGCATCCATTTTGTTTTGTTTTAGTTAAATGGGCAAACATGATGCTTAAAGTAATACTTATGGCACTCTGTACTACCATGGTACTGCTGAGTTGCAACGACTAAATTATAATATAGTCATTTTAAATTTTGTGCAAATTTAACAAAGTTCTTACACCAATAACAACTCCAAATTGTATCTAATATCTAATAAGTTAAATTTTTCCTTTTTATTTCCAACATGGTCAACTCCTTATACCTTTGTCAAACCATTTGCCTAATATAAACTAAAAATACAGCACCTAAATATTCTGCAAAATAAAAAAGTTTTATTGTATATTTTGTTTAAAAAGTTTTATTGTAATACTAATTTATAAAGTCTGTATAATACATGAACATATATATTTTTCTCTAACTTTGTATTACATAATGTTAATAACAGGGTAAAAAATAATACTTATTTCCAATATGGAATTATTTTGGTTTTAATCTTTCTATCTTATATTACAACATTACTGTATACATTATTAGTACGTTTCACAATTTTGGTGTTTTTGCAGTCATGTTTATATTTGTATATTTTGTCGTAACTTACCTAGAACTCTCACTGTCCAACAAACAAACTTTTACACTTTATAGAAATAAAGTAATTTCAGGGGGGAGGTCGTGTCATGCTATGAAAAATTAGCTATTTTCTTGTTATATTTTATATTGTGTATATTAAATAAGTGAGTGAAATATTTGTATTGAATTTCATTTTAAATTTTATTTTGTATTTCCTGATTTCAAAATTAGGCATAAATTTATAAATGATAAAACTAAATTATACCCTTTTTCTTTGTTAAACCTCAAGTACATTTATGTGGTCAATTAGAATGTCTCAAACAGGTGACATGTTGTTACAGAGAAGCCAATGTGCTAAAAACCTTTTACACCAGACAAAGAATTGCAAAATGCTTGTTATATTAACATCTGTGATAAACTTAATTCATTTAAAAACATAAACAATTAAATTTACTGATAGTGATTAGAAAATATGTAAGTTATTTCTCAAGTATTTTCAGAATTAAGCCAGAACTTGTAGTTCCGCCTCTCTAGAAATAATGTTTAATTATTGGTCAACTAAGTTAAACCAATGGACAGTGAGAGAACCCCTTTAAAAAAGATCCCTTTTCCAGCTTGCAGTATCATTCTGCCTGATTAGTAACTATATGTGTTGACAAATTAAATAAAAGCTGGAAAAGTGGATTAAACTTTCTTATATTTTTATATCTAGGTAAGTTGTATTTTATTCTATGTACATTTTGTAAATGTTTGTTAAACAACTAAATTTAGTTAAGAACACTAGGCTGTTCTTATTTTAAATACTTGAAAATATAATTATGTTAAAAACTTTGTTAAAAACTTCAGGTAACAAAATGTTACTTAATATTTAAATAATATCTATTTTTTTGTCTTATACTTAGCAATTCAAGTAAATGAATGTAAAACTTACTTTTTTATGAGTGTACATTATTTCTATTTCAATATCATTTTCCTCTTTTTTTTCACAAACCAAACGGAACCTCCACGTATAAAGCACTCATGTATAGACAAGGGACAGGGCGTGCAGTTTTGAACATTTACAAAGCTCGCACGTATTTTCTTCAGGTAAGTGGGTTTGTATGTTATTTTGAACTTCTTTAATATGCCTATTCCTTTAAATAATTTCAAAATATCATACCTGATATCTTGCCTGAAGAAAATAAGTGCGAACTTTGTAAATATTCATGACTCGTTAGCCATTTTGTGCAACCACTTCACGTCCTAACCCCTGTCTAATTCTAATTATCAGATTATTGGATATAATATATAAATAAGGCGGCATGGATTTGGTTTGTGGAATACAGTAAAAATAATATCTCGAGGAAATTAATGTACATTATTTTCACGAAGGATGATATTTTACTATTACTCACAAACCCATGTGTTATTTATTTTATTCCCCGAACAACTCATATAAAAATTTGTAAAAAATTATTTTCCAAATTCAAATTCAAATTCCTTATTTCTCTCAGTGCATCATACATGATACAAACATAAGGTATATAACAATTAACATTTGTAAAAACGGCAATACATACATGGCAAGTCATTTACAGAGAACAATCACAATACATAAAAAGATTAACCATCTATTGTTTATTTATTTTTGCTTCTTTCGTTCAGTAGGAAGTAAATAATTTAGTGTTTATAGTGTAATGATTCTGCAGCATAATTAATATTTATAAACAGCTGATTTGACCACGTGTTGAAAATAACATAAAATGATGTCTATTTCACATAATCATCTTTTGACACCTGTCATGCAAAATATCGGGCAAACGACAGTATTTGTTTTTATAAGAGATTTAAACTGATTGTAAAGTTTAATGTATCGAAATTGTGTCGACTGAATTTTAACACGTTTTTTGCGGGGTTTATTTATTTCCTTATTTCACGGGCCTTAAGTTACGCGGTCTCACGTGGGGTTTTAGTTATTCACAGAAAGTGTTTATGGATTTATTTCTACTGGAATTAAGCAGTGTTCTGAAGTTTGCGAGTGATTTTGGATACATTTTACTATGAAATTGTGCAGTAGCTGGATATGCCGAAAACTAGTGTTGCAGTGCTACTGTCATTAAGGGAAACGTAAGTGTTAACAATTAATTGTTAATCTTGGTTTGGTTTTCATTAAATTGGAAGTTTTTGAGTTTTTTCTTATCTCTGTGGTACCGATTTGATTTCTAATTCAAATTTAACGTTGATTCTCAACTGTACAGAAAAAAAAATAAGTAAGTAAATATATGCATTTGTAGATATTATTATGAATGGGATACTAGTCGCCTTATACAATAGATGGTTAACGCGTTAGCAAATGTATTTGCAGACATGCTTTTTATTTTGAGTTTAAGTATTATCCGATCAAAATATAAAGGTAATTTGCTATTGAACTTATATGTTATTATTATTGATATTTTTCTTCATTATTGCTTCTTCTGACTATTTTCTGATGTTTATTTATTTTAAAGCATGTGCAAAAATGAAGGAGTGTTTTGTTTTTTTGTTAATAATTGACATGCTTATGCTTTTGGCAAGAAATCTTACCGAAACGAAATGTAAGAAAACTTTTAGCATGCATGCCAGTACATTTTAGCATAAAAACAGTTAACAGGTTAGGTAAAATATATATGTATATATAATAGGTTCTTGACCATTCATTCTCACAAAAATTTCCTAACACATATATATATCATATAAACTTGCAAGTTAGCACACATATATATACCTATTTTATTTTATATATACATAAACACATACTTACACACATACACATACATGTATATACAAGCATACACCATATTTACATAAATATATAAACATGTTCATGCATTTATAAATGTTTTAAACATTTTTATCAACAAAAAAAAAACAAACAAAAAACAAAAAAAACATTTATTAATTATAGCTTACTTTAACATTTTTCATTATTATCTCTAGAAACTGACATAATTTGATTAATTCAATTTTATTCTCACTATTAAATAATTGATTGTATTTCAGTATATTTGGATGTCTATAATAGTATGCTTTAACAAACTTTTTTCTATCATCAATGAAATTTTTACATTCAAGTACATAATGAAATTCATCACCAATATGTATGTGACATAATTGACATTTTCTTTCTGGTATTGGAATACTATGCCATCTTCCAACTTCAATTGGCAGTCTATGGTTTCTACATAAGAATGCCATCATTGTTTTACAGTTCTTTTTGGGAAGAATATTGATATATTTACTTTGCACAAAATTTTCTTTAACAAGATTATAACACTTAGCACTAGATGTTTGTGAAATATTTCCTTTCCAATTTTGCATAAATTGATCTTTTATCTTTTGTTTAAATGATAATGTTAACCATTTTGCATTAACATCTGAGAAGACATTCCAAAGATATCCATAGCCATTTGATACTATTAAATGTCTAACATTTTCAATCCATTTACATTTTATTTGGTTTTGATTAATAAACATATTGAAATATAAATTACTAGATAATTTTCTGGATTCAACATTATGTAACCTACTCCAAAATGCAACAATTCTAGATTTTATATCTACTTCCAGTGGTAGTACACCTAGTTCTCCATATATCATATTAGATGGGGTACTCTTTTTTAGATTTAAAATTAATTTAAAAATTTTTAACTGTACTCTTTCTAATATATCTAAATTGCAAAACCCCCAAATTTCACAACCATACAATAAAATTGGTCTGATTTTACAAAAAATATCAACTTGTAGATCAATAGGTAAATTAAGTATTCGGATCTTTTTTAAAAGTGAAAACATGGCTTTATTTGCTTGTTCTGCAATATGCTTTTTAGCTGTTAAATTGCTGCCACTTCTTGATACATATATGCCTAGGTACTTATATTCATTTACTATTTCTAATTCTTGACCATTGAATAAAAATTTTATATTATAATTCTTTTTCCTTGTACCCACTAATAATATTTTGGTTTTGCTAACATTAACAGTTAATTTCCACTTTAAACAATATTTCTCAAAAATATTCAAACTATTCTGTAAGTCTGTTTCATTTTCACTAACTATAACAGTATCATCTGCATAAAGAATTATAAATATTTGTAAAAATTGATAAAAACCTTCACATTGAGCAACACTATTTACACCTTTTGCTCTTTTTTCACACAAAAACTCTTCTAAATCATTCAAAAATAATGAAAAGAGGAGAGGAGACAAATTTTCTCCTTGTCTTACACCTTTTAAACAATTAAAGAATAGAGAATTACCATTTTTTGTAACAATTCTTGATTTAATGTTTGCATACATACTTTTAATCAGGTCAAAACATTTACCATTTATGCCATATTTTAAAAGTTTAAACCACAGTCCTTGTCTCCAAACTGAATCAAAGGCTTGTTTGAAGTCAATAAATGCACAACATAGCTTTTTTTTATTTGCTTTAAGTAAATCTGTGAGACATTGTAGAACAAAAAGGTTATCTATAGTTGAATGATTCTGTCTAAAACCAGCCTGACAGTTTTTAATAATATTGTTTTCTTCTACATACTTATTCAATCTACTATTTATAATAGCTGTAAATAATTTACCAACACAGCTTAACAGTGTAATGGGCCTGTAATTTTCAGGCATTGTTTTGTCACCTTTTTGCTTATAAATAGGAATAATGTTTCCACTTGTCCATGATTCTGGTATAATGGCTGTATCCAATATAAGATTAAACAGTTTTACATAAATAGGCAACATACAGTCAATTGTACTTTTTATATGTTCATTAATAATTTTGTCAACACCAGGGCTTTTATTATTTTTTAGTGTTCTTAGTGCTTTCAGAATTTCTTCTCCTGTTATTGGCAGATTTATTTCATCATTTACATTAGGTGAAAATTCAACTTCAATTTCTTCATTACTTTCAAAAGAATTTTCATTTATTTCTTTAAAAAATGTATACAGTTTATCTAAAGAGGTGCTTTCTGTTGGTTTCATATCAACAGAATTAATAATTTTCCAGAAGTCTCTACTACTTTTAGACTTGCAATTTCTTAAAGAGTTTATTTTATTTTGTTTATATAAGTTAACACTTCTTGAAATTGATGATTTATATTCTTTACTTACTTGTTTTAAGTTATTTTTTGGTTTCTATATTTTTATATCTGTTATACAGTTTTCTAGCATTGTGGTATTTATTTCTCATATTTCTACAAGTAGCATTAAACCATGGTTTCTTTTTGGTTTTACCATGTGAAATAGTTGGTATTTTAAAACCAAATTAAAGTATTTTCACAGCAATTTTGAAAGATGTCATTAATGTTATTTACAATTGTGTCAATATCTGCTTGAGTGGCCTGGTTACTTTCACTAAGCTTACATAAGTTGCTGTAGACATTGTCAACATCTACCTTGTTAATATTATCAGAAAATATTTCATTGGAACCTTCCCTCCATAACTTACATATAGGTGTGTTATCAATTTTATCATTTGTGTTAACACATTCTATCTTAACTTCATGTTTCATTTTCAAACACAATGAGATAGGACAGTGTACATCAGACAGTAATGAGCAAAAATCTCCAACTGTTAATGATTTTAAATATTTAAAACATTCAGTATTACATATATAGTAATCTACCACACTTTTTCCTTTACATGTAGTTTTACAATTATAATAGTCAGGATTTAATCTACCATTTAAAATGAAAGTGTCATTGCTTTTACAAAAATCCAACAGTTCTGTACCATACTCATTTCTAACGGTATCAATACTTCTTCTTACAATAGGAATATCAGAATGTATAAATGATTCAAAAAGTAACTGGTTTTCCTCATATGCTTCACTATTACCATTTATATCACAAATAAAACTATCTATTTCAGTATAATCTCTTTCATTACTAACTCTAGAGTTAAAATCTCCAAATAACAACAGTTTACTTCCATCATATTTGTCAATCTCCATTTGTAGTTCCAGATAAGGATCAACATGTGCATACCTGGTTCTAATAGGTAGAATATATATTATTCCACAAACTATTTCTTCTTCATTTTGTGTTTGATCAAGTTTAATTTTGAAAAGTAGCATTAGTTTAGTTTGGCACTCAAGAACTTCTATATTATCAGAAATGTTATTTTTTACAAGTAATGCAATACCTCCAGATCTATATCTGGCAACTGATTTCCTGTTTGAAGTAAAACATTTGTAGCCATCTATATCTATAGTGTCAACGTCATCAAGTTTTGATTCCTGAATTCCAATTATATCATATTTATTGACAAAGTTTATAAATTCTGGACAGTTTAATTTTGACTTCAGCCCACAGACATTTATACTAAGAATATTTAATTCATCATATTTTATACTGTCATGATTGTTCTCAACCCCATCCTAGAGGTTTATGTTTATGTTATCTGTATCATTGTGATTGTTTGAAGTATTCTCTTTCTGTTGTACTCTTGTTGATTCTGATTCTTCAATTCTTTTGTTCACTGTTGATGCTTGTGTAGATATTCCTTCTTTGTTGCTATGACTTATGTTACCTGATTGTGTATCTGTTGTTGTATGTGCATATTGTTGATCTATTTGGAACACACTTTTAACATTTTTTGTTTTTACATTTGTTGCATGCATTTCAATCACACTGTTTTCACTATCTGAACTATCTGAGTTTAGATTTCCATGTTTTATATTTTCTCTACTCTTTTTAAAGGTAACTTCCATATCTAATGGTGATGTAGCTTTCTTCTTTTCCCTGTTTATGTTTATTGGTGGCCATTCATTTTCATTCACAAATGACAGTGCTCCAAACCTGTTTGAAGTTTTAATATTTTGTCTAGGTGTTGTTTGATAATGTCTGTCATATTTTTTGGTCTGATAAAATATTCTCCCTTCTTTTGAGTTGTCTTGTTTATGTCTTCCATTTTTATGTGTATCATGTTTATCATCATATGTCCTTTCACTATTCATCTCAAAATGTTTTCTGTGTTCAAAGCCTTTTGTAAGATCTTGTATTTGTTTCTCATTTACTTTATATTCAATATTGTTTATATACAATTTATCTTTGACTAATCTTACTTTATTTTGCTTGTTTTCTTTTGCTTTTCTCATCACCGGATATAGTCTCTTTCTCCTCTCCTCAATTTCTCTTGGGAATTGTTCAACCACACTAAATCTTGTATCTTTTAACAAGTTTCCTGAATATTTAACTCTATTTCTATCTTTTCTATTAACAAAATTTGCAACTATTGGCCTTGGCCTTTCTGGGTTATTTGTTTTTTCCCCTATTCTATGGACAGCTTGATATTCAAAAGTTTTTTCTGAAATTCATATGTTCATCAAGAAAGGCAGTGAGTGTTTCTTCTGTTTCTTCTACTTGACCACTTTCTAGAATTGGTTCTTCAATACCCATGAATAATAAGTTATTTTGCATGCTTCTTGTCTGGATATCTAATATCTTTTCATGGTCTTCCTCCTGTTGTCTTTTTATAGTCATTGTTTCTATTTTCATTTTTTTTTAAGTTTTCAGAAAGAGTATCTATTTGTTCTTGCTTTGAATCACTGCTAGAGTTTATTGTTTGGCAAATATCATCAGTATATTGAATTGCTTCTTCTACATCATTCAGTTTCATCTTATTTCTATTTAATTCTATGTTCATGGAGTCAATTTGTGTTGTCATTGATTTTACACTTGTTTCTATTGTTTCAAACTTTTGTATTCTATGTTCAATATTTGTTATTCTATTGTTTTGCTTTTCCATAGATTCCTGTACGAAATTTTCTGCACGGAAATGAGGCGGAATTCAATGGCAGATTCCGCCCAGAAATTTAAATTCTCCCCCAAATATACAAATGTTAAACCATTTGCTTTTGGCACGGATTCCGGCCGGATTCCAGGCGGAAACGGGACGGATTCCGGGCGGAATTGGGACGAAATATGCAAATGAGTTGGGGCGGAATTTTGAAGCGGAATCTTGGGGCGGAATTTTGAAGCGCAATCTCGGGGCGGAATTTTGAAGCGGAATCTCGGGGCGGAATTTCGGAACGGAATTTTGGCACAGAATTGTCAAACAAAATTCTGGGCGAAATTTTGGGACAGAATTCATGGGGGCGGAATTTTTATGAGTTTAACATGATCACGTTTTTTTTGGATAAAATTATCAATAATGTATCAGAGTTTAACATGATCACATTTTTTGGGGATAAAATTATCAATAATGTATCACATTAAATTTTCTTTCACAAAATTTAATACATATCCTTTAGTCCAAATACAGAATAGAATACCATAGATTCACTATAACACAAACAGTTTTTTTCTACCTGCAGGTTTTGCATGGTAGTTACTGGTTTTCTTAGAAACCAACACTTTGTTTTTTTGCAATTTTTTTGCTGAGAGTGTTTCAATCATAAATTTGTTTCAAATGTTTCTGATTATTTAAATTACTATTTCTTTAATTGATGTCTGTTTTAAGTCCACTGCCTGTGTTTCCAAGAACTTCTTGTGGTTGTGCTCACCTTTAATAATAAAATTAATAATTAATTAAACAAAAATGTAGTAATGAATTATGTTTGATTGCATAATTATATGCAGTTATATTTCATATTTTTTGATAATATCATATTTTATGTTTCAACAGTATTAAATATTAACAGTGCTTATGAATATTCAAAAATACTAAAGCTTACGCAGTATCTTATTTCAGTGCACAAGTGTTTAAGAATTGCTCTGTATAAGAATTAATTAACTGCTTTATTTGTGACACTATTTATTACTGGTTATGTATTTTTTCAAAGAAAGATGTTGAATAGTAAAGTATTGAGATTTAAAAACATACCTTTTCAGGATTAATACTGCACATCTTTATTGAAACACCTTGCATCTCACAGTCAGCACTTAACTCCCAGTCTGAAAATATGAGTGTAAAATGTAATTTTAGATTGTTCCATTGGAAACACAACACATACATGTAAAATAATAAATGATTATGATGACCCTGTTCAGCTGTACAAAACTTCTGAATTTGTACCATTTATTCCTATTTAATCAAATTGACTTAATTTGTTTAATTTCCAGGAAATGAAAAAGATCTACTACATGCTATTAATTCATACAATACACACAATCATTATATAGAATCATTGAATAATTTATATTTTACAGTCATTAAACATGTAATAAAGATTTAAAACAATTATCAGAAAAAAACAAATGTATGAAGTTGAAAATATAAAAACAACATTGACCTCTGTTACAAATTTTAGTTTGCTACCATTGATAGTTTGATATAAAACTTGTTTCAGCATTAATGCAACTAAAGGTTTATAATTACCTGATTATGTTGTTCATCTCCTTGTCCCATGTTTTCACACTTATTTGTCATACCAATACTAAAACACTTTGAGATCTTAAACAAAAGTATATCTCCAAAATTGTTAAAATATCAAGTAGACATCCTCTGTTATTTGCACTCTTTTTGCTGACCCAGATATCTTAGAATTCAAAATTCACAACTGTATAACTGCATGGACAGGTCAATCATTATGTAAAACAGGGTTAATTTACTCAGTCTCTCAACCTCCATTCATTGAATGTAACAAAAATTCAAGTAACAAATAGATATATATTTAGAATTTAAAAATCATTACATATTTCTGAACAAAAAAAAATTGCAATGTCCTAGACAAATTCTGCATATGAAATTTATAATGTTATCTCTCCCCAAAATAATTCAATGGAACAGCCTGATCTGTTGGAATGACCAGTTGAGTAAATTAGTCATGCATAGATGGTGGGAAACTGCTGGTCAGTTGAGTTTTATCAGAGCTCTGATCTGTCTAGTGTAAAATCTCAGTGGATATATTGTAGTATTTATTTACCTAAATAAAAGCAATTATTGGGCATAATGGCTGATCAATTCTATATAGATGAAAAGGGCATAATATATGAGATTATTTCATGCACTGTTTTTGTTTTGTTTTTGTTTATTTTTTTGTATAACAAAATCATAATAAAATTATGAGTTTAAAATGGCAAGCACACTATCTTGTCCTGTGACTGTCCATATTCAAATTTAAACAGCATTCTTATTTCAATGTTGCTAATTTTATAAACTTAAGCATTTTGGAGGTGAATGTTTTCAAGTTCTACACTAAGATTATTACAGTTGTTTTTCAGTACAAAAAAGATTTGCTAAATTAGTCTGACAATATATCATTTGCCACAATATTTAAAAACATTGTTTAGGCATATTTTAATGTCTAAAAAATAACCCTATTTATTCTAAAAATACACCTGTAATTATTGGTCAAGTATCCATTGCTTCAACAAAAATAATAAGTACAGTTGGTAAAATTTCAATGTCTGCAAGTGCAAAAACAAGAGTTAACAATTATGATTTAGACATCTTATATGTGAAATTCTGTTCAAGAAAAATGTTTAAGTATAGAATTCCGCCCATAGTGAAGACCATTCCTTCCCAAGAAAATTTCAAAGTTGAAAATTCTGTCCAAGATGAAATGTTTAAGTATAAATTCTGCTCCAAATAAAATTCCAGCCGGAATTTTTCTAGTTTTCCGCCCAGAAAAGTGAACAAAATATTTTTCTTGTGAGACGGAATGACACGGAATTTACGTTTCCGTTCCTGGTCCGCCCAGAAATCACTGATTCCGTGTCAATTCCGTGCCAATTCCGCCCTGAATCCGTGCCAAAATTTCGTACAGGTTCTTCAATTGTTTTCCAGTTCTTGTTTTGAATTTCAAATTGTGAGTGTATCATTTTAAATTGGTTGTCCATTTCAGTCATCATTATTTTGACCCAGTGTGGTGCATCCTCTATCTGTGTATTATGTGATATATTGTTTTGATTTATATGTATATGGTTTTCATCCGGATTAGTAACACTTGTGTCCAGTGTTTCTGTGCTATTATTCATACTCATATAACCAGTTACATATGTTTGCATTGGTCTTATTTGGTACATATGGTTTGGCATTTGGCTGGATTCTGGCTGGGATGGTTCAGATGGTTTGGTCAGATATGGTTGGGGCTGTAAATATAATGTCTCTCTAGCTTGTTGAAGGTAATTTGAAGTCATATTTGTATTACTGTCAGTGTGCAGGTAACAATTTCTAATTTCACCATTGATATTATTATCAGCAGAATTTGTATTTTTCTGTTGTTGGAAGCTATCTGCATTTGGATTCAAACTAGGCTTGTGTTGCATATTCATATTTCGAGGATTTGTTGCTACTGTCTGTGTATGATCATAAACATTCGCTGGACTTTGTTCTTTAAAAGTGGGTGGGGTGTTGTTTACATTTTCGTTTGAACTTGCCTTGTTCGGTTGTTTTTTCTGATTTTGTTTATGTTTGTGTTTTTGGTTGTTAGCTCTTCCACTGGTCATAATTTTATTACAAGGACTCTTTTCCTACCTATATATCTTTATGTATTTCGGGTGTATTGTCTTTAAATCGTCATTATCGCCAAAAGTTATACATGTAAAAATTTCGACCGCCATTGTACCGCCATTTTGTTTTTAAATTTGAATTTGAATTTGAATTTGGAAATTGAAAATTTCAACTAAATCTAAAAAAATTTGAACCAAGAGTAACAATAACTCAGCTATTGTCCCAGTATGATAATTTTGTCTTATCGGTACATTGAAAGTCAATTAAAAGATTATCTGAGATTGGAAGTGTCAACAACTATATATACATGTTGTTTAATTCTAAGAAGAATGTTACCATCGCAATGGCTCAGGTGGTTACTAACTTTTAATGATGGTTTGAACCCTACGCTCTGCATTGTTATTATGATGATGTTGTCATTGTTTTTCTCCCTTTTTATTTACTTTGTCTTGTGTTTATATATATTTTATTCTTCTAAATTTCTATTTCTTTCCTTCTTTCCTTCCTTTCTTTTTTGTTTCTTTTTTTATTTCATTTTAAAAATCAAATTAATTTGAACACACTGCGATTGCGAAATATTAATGTTTTTTTATAATATTACTACATATGGATCAATACAAGCGCACTTTATAATACAAATAACAAAGCAATAGTTTACAATAGACAATTCATATAACACATATTTCATAATTACAATTATATCAATGATTACAATATATACATTATCAACATTTCACAATTACAATTGAAATAAATATATACATACCAGGTTTGATAGAAGAGAAATATTTTATATCAATATTAATAAACATTTAATATTCAATTATGAACAAAAACAGATATTTTCAAAACAGACACAGTTTTTAGCAACACAACTATTCCTTTTTTCTAGTCTCAGATATATTCTATTTTGAAATGCAAGGGAAGTAATTACGAATAAAATGCATTCAAAGCTTGTAAGAGTAGTGTATCCTGTTTAGTGTATGTGTGTGTGTGCGCGCGCGCAAACGTGCGCGTGCGTGTGCGTGTGTGTGTGTTTGTGGTTTTTTGCATCTAAATAGTTTATTTGCAAAAATATATTGAGAAGATATTTGTCTATGTTATTTTAACCCTACTTTTATCACTTCTTTATTGCTATTGGCCACTAAAAAGCCTATAAAATTATAAATGAATTTTTCATAGATACATTGCAGTGGTCCTGTGTTGCTAGGTCGTGTGGAGGTTGCGTTCGTTGTTGGTATTGTTCTTCATGTTTGATGTATGAATACGGAGGTAAGGTGCGTGGTACTCGTTTGTTTGTTTGTTCCCAACAGTATTTCAGTTATATAGGCGGGTAGTTTCCTAACCATCGTTCCTGGAGAGTTACACCAGTACTAGACTACCTTCCTCCGCGCTAAACTACAACTTGTAGCATCTCCCGGGGATCGAACCCACGCCAGAGAGATAACTGGATTAGAATTCATCGACTCTAACCCCTCGACCACGGAACCGGTCTTACGCGGTACTCGTAATTCTAAGATATATCAGAAGTGTAATAAAAGCCTCATTGAATTATTTCGGGAACATTGGATTTCGTTTTTAAAACAGCCACTTTCTTAAGCATCTGTAACACAATAAACGAAAAATATCACTCTTTTATCATTACAGTTATAATTCATATGAAGTAGTACGCTAATAATGTTTATACTGTAATGAAACGTCAAAGGTCCCTTATGAAATAGTCTTGAAATTTAATACTTAGTGTTAACACTAAAAATTAAGAGAGGCACACTAGATTGTTTACAAAATCTTCATCGATAGGATAAGTAGGATCACAAAACATTATTTTTTCACATGGTCATATCAATAGACAGTAATTTTATTCCTATTACCAAAAAGATAACACTCCTTCGTATTCATACTCGGGAAAATTTCAAGTTGTCGAAAAAGTGTTCTTAATATTTTTATAGAAAGATTTTTTAAACTCCGGATACACAAATGTGGAACCTCATTTATTGGAAAATCATACATACAATTATGCATAATCATACAAATATATAAAGATATAAAAAACAAACGTGTGATATGATACAGTTTCAAATTTTCACATTACATTTATATTATAATTTTGAAATGCGATTATATAAATATTCGTTAGGAGAACATTTTAATACGATGGTTTGATATTTATATTGTATGATATTTATAAACAGATGGTTTTGTGAGATATTTTTACATTCATTTATATACAATTTACTGTTGTTTCGTCATCCTTTACACCACAGTGTCCACGACGTATATGTTAGTGTTCATCCGTGCTGTTCTACAGAAATAAGAAACTTCGACGGGAGCGATAGCGACAGGAGAATGTTTCTAATTTCCGTAGAACAGCTACGGATGAATACTAACATACTTAATTAGTGTCAAGCTTTATTTGGCCCCATTATTCTTCACTTAATTACGTCACTACGCGGTGAAAAATAGAAGGCAACTATGAACGGAATTCGATATAGTATCGACTTTTGTTCTATGAAAATTAACATGCACAATTTTTAAGAAATACAGCGTTTTCATCGGCTGACAAATAAAGCTGGACACTATAAACAGATTAGGTCTTCCCGTGGATTATGGTTTAGAAAATGAGTAAAAAAGTATAATATGAAAGTACATGTATAATGTTATGTATAGTTCACAAAATAAATTACATGGTAGGTAGAGTTATAACACCATGGACAAGGATTATCTCAATTAAAATAAACCACAATTCCATATCTCCTAACGGAATAGTTTATCGACATATTTCTATTTTCACAGAATCTTTATATGTATTTATAAGTGTAGCTTAAATTTTAAGAAGTTTCAAAATTCTTGTAAAAGAAGGACAACGAACATAAGCTATGCTTTCTCATAAAGAAGGATAACTACTATAATTTACCTAACATATGTTAACACATTTACTTCCCTTTATTAGAATAACTAAATTCCTTAGTTTTTCTTCCTGGTTTAAGGTAGTTTTTCAAAGTACCCAATTTACATATTACATAAATTTCTTTTAAACAAATAATATTAAAATCAGCCGGAACTGTCTCTGCTTACTCTATCGTGGACCTTTACTCAACCAGAGCACGACCTGGGACCTAGAAGCTCTAACGACAACGCGCGCCCCTTGCCGTGCCAGTTGCAATCCCAACCCTCGACCCCCAATGATGGTCGGGAGTCAGGAATACCACGACTTCACGATGAGTGAAACATGTATTTGACAGTTCCATCAATCTCTATATCTATATTATTTTGTATATTGATGTAAAACATAAATTTGATTGTTTGAAATTAAAGGGATACTCAAGCAAATTATTGACAAATGTATTAAATTAATCTCATGCTCTCAAATCACGCTAAAATGACATTTTTTTTAAAAGTCCCTGTATAAGTTTTTGTTAAAATTCTTTATACATATTAAACGAAAGAATAGACAGAATTTTATATACAGTAGTTCATGAAATAAATAAATCAGGGGTCACAATGCTACTTATAAAGTTATTTGACCTTTAATTTTTTTCTCTTTTAGATTATTATCAAGACTAGAAATCTGAAAAACCATACCGTATATTAAGACGTAAATATTATATGTTATTTTGGTTTTGGAGTGATATATGTGGATATATTACCTGTCAAGATTTTATATCAGGCGAGGGTGATATTTTATCTTGGCAGGTAATATATCCACATATATCACTCCAAAACCAAAATAATAATTTGATCACCCTTCCCCTGCCGAGTTCAGACGATTTTAAAATAAATCATTGCTACTACAAATGAAACGTCGAAATAAGATTCCCTTTAGGGTAACTCTTCATCACTACATGACGTCACATAAAAACATGACGTATTTTCTTTCGAACATAACGAATGTAAACAAGAGAAAAGGAGTACAGTAGTCAGTTGAACGCACTTTTTTTGGAATTAATATCAAGCTTTCACAAGGTCATATTTGTTTTCAATACTGATGAGAATATGTATGATTACTCTATTTTGGTAAATATTTATCATTTGACAGTTAAAAACTGCTTGTAAATCGGAATTTACATCGCGTACAATCAAACCGTATGCGCATCGCCACAGCGCATGTTGTTTAGAACGTGGGGTACCCAACGGGGAAATTTAGTGTGTATATTACCCGTCTGGCTCGGTAATATCAATTTCTTTCGGGTGATTAATATCCAATCAAAAAGGCGGAAAAAATCTGGAAGGGTAATAAACTGACATATAGAATTCATATATGACTAGCATGTATACCGTAAAACCTCGAGTTCATGGTCCAAGAGGACTCAAAATGATTATCGCCTTATACTGTGATTTATGTAATGTGGTATATTTCTGCCAATATCTAAATACATAATTATCTGGACAATTTTCAATACTAAAGCTTGAATATTAAAGGTTTATCTTAAATCGAGCGTAAAATAATGGCCGCGTTTGACCCTGTATACATATGTTTACGCCGTCAATCGGGCAAT
The DNA here is from genome assembly GCF_026571515.1 of Ruditapes philippinarum. Lineage (NCBI taxonomy): Eukaryota > Metazoa > Mollusca > Bivalvia > Venerida > Veneridae > Ruditapes > Ruditapes philippinarum. The sequence continues at coordinate 29,789 of NW_026855317.1, forward strand.
AAGCATGTGGTGTTAGGTGGTCATTATGTTGCATGGTCCTACTACAGGTTGATGATTTGATAAGAAATAAACACAAAATGTCTCTCAGAAGCAATCGTAATGCCTGATTAGAGACGTGGTCGGTATACTGATCATTTTTCTCAAAGCTGACAAATATTTTGTTCTTTTGAAAATTGCCCTAAATAGCGGCGTGGTCCTATTTTTGGCGTGGACGTTAGGTGGTATTTTACTGTAATTGTTAAAAAAAACATTAATGCGACGTGGCAGTCGGCAACATAAAGTTTAGGTCTTCTTCTATCCGTGCATCCAATTCATGTCAATCCCAATTCCTTAACAACCTGTATAATCACTTTCAGATCCACTTCCTTGAACACCACTTGCCCCTCACCGCTGTGGGTTCGAATCCCGACAGGAACTTTGGATTCTTTCATGTGAGGAAGCTATCCAGCTACAGTAGCTTACGGAACGTCGGTGGTTTTACTCAGATGCCCGATTGTGACTGACATACTGCACGGAAGGGCACTTGAGGTCTTCCTCCACCAGTAAAGCTGGAACGTCGCCAAATGACCTATACTGTGTCGATATGACGTAAAACCCAATCAAACAAACAAACAAACTTCCTTCAACAAGCAATTGCATATGAAGAGAGCGTGTTTTGTTTGAGCTGTCATAAGCTGTAAGCCTAAAGAAACGACATGGTGTTTTTTTTCTTGACTACTAAGTATTACCAGCTCGATTTATTATAGAAAATAAATTGGCCGTTTTAACAACATAATTTAACAAAAATTGTAAAACTATAATAAAATACAAACTCAAAATACGATTTCATACTTTATTTGAAAACACAATACAAGGCAAACATTCATACAAGAGAATCAATAGAATCAAACTCACTCAAAATGTGTTCAACAATTTACATTTTTCCAAGAAGATCGGGGATAAACACAATGACAGTCATCCAGTTTGAATTTCCATTCTTCGATAAACTTTGCTTTCCGCAGGAATCCTCCTTTCATTTTCAGTGTCACATAAACTTCCTCTTCTAATGTCCTTAAATAAGATACCATTTCAATTGCGATTTCTTTTCCAATCTCATTTTGCTGGCCAATTTTTTCAAGTTTCACTTTTTCTCGATTCTCCTTAATTCCGCCGGGAACGTGGATTTCGATATACATATCTTTTCCATTTTCTGGCAGCTGTCCAATCAATACAAACTTCAACATGAGTTTATTTTCATAGACATCATACTTGTATTCGGACCCTATCCAAAAATTGAAGCCACGTGGATTCTTTCGTAGCAAATTTGATGATGATTTCCGTTTGAAGAAAGTGTCCTTTGGTACTGGTGTTTCTGTTTTTGTACCTCGTTCCTCCTCATCTTTGCTCTCGTTTCTCTTATTGATACTGTTCACCAAGTCAAACATCATTTTATTCATATCAACATCTTTATGTTTCCTTCTATGGCACGTGCAATTCCTTCGTCTTTGCTCGACTATGTCTTCTGGAAGCATTGCATTGAATACCTTTTGGAAATTGTTGTCTGGCTGTGCCGGGATGTGTATCGAAGTAAGAATCCCACCAGACGCCATGTCTATTTCAGCGTTTCTATCTTTATTTCCTTTGCGATCATCATCTAATGTTTGAAATACGTCTAATTTCGATGGTCTCTTTTGCGGCGGTGGCCTATTTTTGTCCAAAATAGGAAGAGACTGATCGTAACATGCTTTCCTAAGTCTTTCAGTGCAAGGGGATCTTTGCTGAGGTGCAATCGGTTTGTCTTGCTGCAGGAACGGCCGCCGAAAGACGCGAAACGATTGCCGTCCAAAGTCTATCTCAATCTTGCAAACAGCCATCGTCTTGAAGAGACACCAACAATATAATATGACAATGGATTGAACATGCTTATTTATACCTGTCTTGCTCATCCTTGATGTTTGTGATAATTGCCCCATGAAGAATACAAATGTATATAAAGCAATTACCATTATCTCAAATACATTTCTAAAATGGCATTTTAGGATTGGAGCGGTAACCTTTTCGCATGTATTGGTTAAGGTCTTTGCCTCATAACCAATGGATTATGGATTCGAGCCCTACTCGGGTCACAATCATGTTTCCGCATTGAAATCAGTACTGGTAAGTTCTATGAAGAGGACTCGAAAGTGATTAATATACAAGTTGCAAGAACTTGTTATGCAATCGAGCTAAAATAAATATGTTTAAACTAAAGCCGACATGCAATATTCGATGACGTAGAACTATTTATCATCATACGTTGGATACTAGTTGCACTGCAAAAATGAAATATTATAATCCATATTTTTATATTATATATGATATTGCTAGATTACATACAACTATTTTTTTAATGAAAATTTAATATTTCATTTTTCTTTGTTTTTTAAATGAGATTTCAAAAATAATTGTTTTATTTTAATTACTTTTAAATAATAAAATGCATGTGTAGTTACAAGTTTATATTAAAATTGCGTTTCACTTTAGTTTTATTTTATGTTAAGCTGTCTTACAAACACATCTGCGGATGTTTCTAAAGTAAAAATTACACCATTTTCGTGTTTAAATGTTTGATTCTGCTTAAGCCGTTGCTAGGAGACGTTCACATGTACTTGCACTTTCCATTACCGTCCATGAAAAATCAAACCTAGCCTGCAACATTTTCAACATTGTAGTGTTGGGTTTTCTTTATGGAATCTGTTATTCTCTATTTTGTTAAAGTAATTTCTACCAAGCTTTACAGCCAAGATACAATAAGTGACAATTAAAACATGAATAAACAAGTCTTGATTAACAGTCAGCTTCCTCCTTCTTTCTTTATTGATTCTTATTTTAAGCTGTATGGTCATATGAAAAGGAAATCATCTAAGAACAATTTCTACATTAATGTTTATTTACATATGGTTTAACAGAGTTAAACAAAACTTCCAATTTCAACTGTCCCAGGTATCACTCGAAATTAATTGGACGTTGTAGAAATAAACTGGATTTAAATTAAAAGTGTTAACTCTGTTATTCCAGGTATATACTTTATTATACTTCATAAATAATTATTTTAAATTGTAGCAACTTATTGTATAATTATATGTAATTCGATATAATTTGCAATGTACGAGGGGTTATCCAAAAATTCGTGGACTTTTTAGATATCTCTTTAACGTCAACGTGTATTGTAATTAAATTTTATCAGACTATATTGTAGAATATGACCAACACATTTTGAAAGGAACAGTTAATTGTGCCAATAAATAATGATTTAATATTGCTTTTAAATAAGCACATACACGGCACCCGGCGCACGGTAGAAAAGCGCAGTAAGTCATCGTATATTTTTTGCTGAAAAACTAAAAATTTAACGTACAAAACCCGCTGAGCTCGTACTATTTTAATAGTAATATCATAATTATTTGTATTGTTAAAATGGTACCTCTTATGCAAAATGAGTAAATTATAACCCTTTAATACCGTAATTTTCCCATATCTGTTAACTGAAAGATCAAACTATTGTTAATTTAAATATTGTATTATAAAAATGATTAATTTGATAAAATTGTATAATGTTATTCCAGGGTTCCAATAAAGGACTAAAACCAGTTTGAAAATGATATAAATGATAAAAAAGCGGTATATGGTCCCCAAGTAAAAATTTGCATGAGTCCTGAACGAAATAAAAAAACAATAGATGGAGCTAAATAAAATGGAATTTTGAAAGGGGATCAGAGGTTATGAAGCCTGCATATCACAGACATGACGTCAAAAGACAAATTTAAAAAAGCTGGCCACATATCCTAAGGGTGATTAAATAGTATTCAAGTGAGGAATAATGGAACTACAAATAAAAACGAAAAGAAAAAAACTAAAATATCAAAAGCATAACAATAATGTTTTGCTGAACGATCTTTAAGGATCGAAAATATAACATCACTGATTGAATAAACGCTGCTGGCGATAGAATAGAGAGAGATATAGAATCCCTAAAGGAAGCACAACAAGACAAATTTACAACTTGGTTAACTCCAGGAAGTAGATCCGAAAGTGATTATATATGTTGCTATATAATTACGATTGACATATTCAAAAGAATAATAATAATAATAATAATAATAATAATAATAATAATAATAATAATAATAATAATAACTGTATTTTGAGAAGTTGACATATTAAGAGTACATAATCAACATACAACTTATTTCCAATATGGCCTACTATACATATATAAACAGAAAACAGAAATAACAATCAACAGCAATATAATTACAACAAACAGTCTTACAAAATACATAGCATGTTTGTGGATTGTAAATAATAACATATGGAAATTAGCATCTTAACTTCGTATGCACATACAATCATCAATCAGTGTTAAGAAACAAACAAAGCGCTATATATAGCAACATGTATATAAATTTCTGTTGAAAGTTCAAAAAATCAGTTTAATGTTTTGAGTGCTTTAAGCGTTTTTTTTTTAAATTAAATAATCTTTTAGTTTATCCTAAAAAGATCGTGCAATTTACTTTTATTTGTAGTTTTATGTTAATTGGAAATGTATCCATAAATATGCCGTTTTGTATGTAAATGTTTGTTGCGTATAATTTGTCCGTGGCCATAAGTGAATAAGATCATTATTCGACGAAGAGAGAAGATTATATCTATCATTTTAAGAAAAAAAAACTAGTAGTTCAAATATATATTTTTGTGCGAGATTATGTTCACTTTTAAAAACCAATAAGGCCATGTTGTAATTGCATCTGTTTTCAAAAGTAAGCAGATTTTGGGTTTTAAATACACTTTTTGTTCCATGCTGTTTCAGAAGAACTCGAAGTGCCATCTTTTGTATGATGTATATTTTTCGGTATCCCATTTGCAGTTTTGTCCCCATACGGTATTGCCATAGTCCATTGTTGGCACAATTTTTGAATTGAGTTTATTTATTAAGTTATGAAATTGAGTATACCATGTCACGGATTTATAAATCCGTGACCATGTTAAATTACTGTAAACACATATCCCAAGAATATTTTGACTTGATACATGTACGTTTTCTAATATAGTGTCATTTATAGCAAGTTCGAGGTTTCTAGCCCGCTTAGTTTTGAATGTTGAACCTAATAGCATACACTTGTGCAGAGACATATTATTATTTATACACCATTTGTTGACTAAGTTAAGACTTTTTTTGGAGATCTTTCTCAATAACGAGAATATCAGTATCGGATTTGTATTAAGTGGAGTCATCGGCGTACATGTCAATATTAATAGAATATGAAATTAATGTCATGTCATTAATATGTATAAGAAATGATCCATAATTACCACTGAGTTTTACATTTTTTATTACATACTGTTATTACGTAAGTAGAAGGAAACTTAAACTTTATGTTGCCGCGCCTCTTTTCATTAATGTTCTTTATTACAATAATTGAAAATTATAGAAGGTAAATGTCAAGATAATTCCGTAATTAAAATATTAGCAGAAATATAACACTATGCATAATTCAGAAAGAAATAACACAGTGTGTAAGGCGATTATCATTTTACGTCCGCTTGGTCTACATGTACTATGTACTTAAAGTTGCTGAGTGGCAGCTTTAACATCTAAACCTGTACTTTATGTGAATGTTATATCTGTTTGTGGCCCATTAGAAATATTGAATTCATAAGTTAAGTTTTGGGGGGGATGAATACGTCATTGTTGACACTTTTTAAATCACAATGAAATTTAATTGAATTTGAGTTCCGGAAAGCTCATTAATGTAAAGCAGGAGAAAGTTTCTCTCCCGAGTTTGGCTGTATTTTTCTTTTAGTTTTCATCATTTCGCACATGGACCAAACCTGCAGCTGACAAATTCGGAGTGAAGAAAATGCAAAAATGAAATAGTAAACGTTTCTACAGTTAAAATGTATGCAGAAACCACATATCATACAATGACTGCTATAAGTCTTTACTCAGAAATTGCAGATTTTTGAAAACATTTTTTTAGATAACATTTAAATTCATAACAACTGTTTTAATCTAAAAACTTAAACTCAAATTTATTATCAAGATCAGGCGGTAGGGTTGCTAGTGTGTGAAAAACTATTTGTCGTTTCTACCAATGTTCGTTCGTTGTTTTTTGTTGTTGAGAAAATTGGACTCTTAACGTTTGAATTCGCGTTTAAGCTTTTAACCTTTAATTAATTATTAAAGCTGTCTATAAATTCCAAATATTAACATCTTAAAGTATCTATAGCTGAATGTTAGTCATATACACATACCAGCTATTTCATTCGAGTTTTTTTTATCTTTTCTATCTATAAGAAATCTATAAATGATTCGGAGATACAACAGTTGTGTTAGATTATTTGATAAATTTATAAAATTAAAAAAGTCATGCAAAAACTTTCTAGCTATAACTGGACTGGATAAATCCGACACAGAGAATCTTTTATGCAGTCTTTGATATATTAGAGTAATTTGAAATAAAACATTGTTTGCGAAAAGAAAACTGAAGGAAACAAATAAACAAATAAGTGATTACATTGACTATGGTATGGTGATCATATACATTGTAGTACTGTTTATTATAATATTTTTTTTTAATTTTATGTACTGGTTGGAGAGATAACTCCGACACTAAATCACATACTTTTTGTAATATCTTAATTATCTTCCTGTATATTTTAAATATTGAACCACCTAAATAAAGTTCAGTTCAAAGACTTTACATTACACTACAAAAATTATGTATGAAAATGAGAATTGGTACTTCTTTAAGGTCCTGAAGGAGGTATACAAAACATGGTCTTTTTACCCCTCAACAGTAGATAAAGTCGACACTTAAATTTTTAAGTAAAAAATGACAGGAAAATCAGCATCATTAATTTATTTTTACATCTTAAATGTTTTATCTATTTTTTGTTGATGTAAAAACAAGTTCTCAAAAATATTTCCCAAGTCAGTGGCCTGTGGTCAATACAGTTCTGACTACCTCATTGTAATTTAGCAAAAAGAACGTTTTGAAGCAATTTTTGCCAACGAAAAGTTTGGGTTAATTGAAAAATATTAAAAAGTTTACCAACTTACAAAAAAATCATCACATTGTGTCCTGCTCCTATACTACTAGGTGACCATATGCTTTTTTGTTGAAAAACAAAGTTATAAAAATTATATTTATCAAGTGTCGGGGTTATCTATGCGTCGGAGTTATCTCTCAAAATGTTAGAGTAATTTGAAATAAAACTTTTTTTGCGAAAAGCAAACTGAAGGAAACAAATTAACTAATAAGTGATTACATTGACTATGGTATGGTGATCATATAGTACTGTTTATTATATTTTTTTTTAAATTTTATGTACTGGTTGGAGAGATAACTCCGACACTAAATCACATACTTTTTGTAATATCTTAATGTAACAAAAAGTTTACCAACTTACAAAAAATCATCACATTGTGTCTTGCTCCTATACTACTAGGTGACCATATGCTTTTGCTAAATTACAATGAGGTAGTTAGAACTGTATTGAACACAGGCCACTGACTTGGGAAATATTTTTGAGAACTTGTTTTTACATCAAGAGTAACAGTACTATATGATCACCATACCATAGTCAACATACTTGAAAAAGACCATGTTTTGTATACCTCCTTCAGGACCTTAAAGAAGTCCAGTACAGTAAAGCTATGGACATTTTCAAGAATTTTTAAATACATGTATTTTAAAACTTAATAAATGATTAAAAGTGTTTAATGTAATTCCATGAAATGTTGAAATATGTTACGTATAAGTCTTAAAATTACGGACTATAAAATTGATGTTACTGTACAGTAGAACGGGGAAGGAAAATAATTTAGTAGTGTCCAACCTGTAGAAAAACTTCGTGGCGTAAACCCTGTACAACAACAACAACAAATACAACAACAACAGACGTTTCTGAAAATAAACATAGATGTCAACATGGAAGGTATGTATTGGACCATTTGTGTGTGTTTTTTATCTCTTAAATTCATTGGAATCTACGCTATTATGTTTCATTTTAAACGTAGATCCTTAAACAAATCAGATTTCTACAACAAAAAGGAGAGTGTTTATAGCAGAGAGTGTTTATCAGCAAAGCCTTCGACCGCGTCCTACACAGTCGCTTGCTTGTCAAGCTCCATCATTATGGCATCAGAAACCATACCTTGAAGTGGATTGAGGCATTTCTCACAGGCCGCACTCAGCGCAGAGTTGTTGATGGAGCAACGTCCAACCCAACACCCGTTATCAGCGGAGTCCCCCAGGGAAGTGGATTTCGAGACATTTCGGCCCCAAAACGTATCGGCCCCAAACTACCCAAGACGTTTCGGCCCCGGACGTTTCGGCCCTTTACCAAATCGGCCCCAGAATAAGTAATGTATTCTAAACCGATATATTAATAGCATTTCAATAAAAAAATTAATCAATTAATATATATCCCTGTTTCTCGTATTCTCGGGGTTTCTTGTATTCTCGTGGAATATTTAAATTGGAAGCAACGCTCGCGACTTCCATCGATATCCGAAAACATGTCTATTTAGCAGAGCATTTTAACAAAATAACTGAAAATAATCGTAAAATCTAGAGAATAAACATAAAATTTATCAATTTTCCCTCCAAAATCATCAATTTTATAGTTTTTTTTCCATGTTGCAGAAACCTGTAGCGGGTCTCTGACGCAAGATGCTTCAAATGACGGTCTCACACTACTATTTATACAATACAGCTCAAAATATTTGTACTACGAATAGATAATATAAAAAAGATATGAACTCCAATTAAAAACCAATAAAGAAACATTGTTTGTCCTAAACACATTTCACTTTTGACAACTGCAATGGAAAACAGTAGTATTCATTGTTTAATGTTCATATAACTAATAAGTAACTAATAAATAAACGTAAACTTAATATATATTAGAGAGATAATGTAAATAACAACACTAAATGGAGTTCAAACTATTTTTGGAACAATCAAAATCATTTGGTACCAAAGAGGCGTCAATATGATCCTTAAAGTTTGATATGGCCTGCCAAGCTGTTATTAAAACACAATAAAATTATAGATTTAGGCCATTTAACACTTAATTAGGTGTGGCACTAATGATTTGAACTGGTATGTAGAATAAAATCATCACATAGCGACCAGCCTTAACAACCAATCAAATTCCACGAGAATACGAGAAAGCACCTGCTTCACATAGAGGGTGAAGGTCAGTATATACAAGCAGAAATATCTTTAGTTTTGCTTACAATTACGATCTTTCTTTCTTTGTATTTTGTTAATAAGGTATTTCTCTGTGTATCAGGCTAAAAATACTGTAACAGAATGTTTTATAAATATTATGCAACCAAGTTTAGTCCTTAACCCCCCGAGAATACGAGAAAACAGGATATATTTAATCATTTAGTATAAAAACTAGATTATTATAGTAGTAGGGGGAAAGTAATCAATACAAACAGAACAGAACATAAACTTTATTTGTAAAAATATAATACACACATACAAAAAAAATTATAAACCATATATAGATGATATTGTATTTGAATGATTAAGAAGCAAGACACAAAACAATACTGCCAATAAGCATAAAGTATAAACAGTTAATTAGTTACACTTTGAAGAAATTACGTATAGTTTAATTAAGATCAAAAGATAATGTTTTCTAAGGAAAAATTGTAATTAACTTTCTTAATCAAGAAGTTTTAGTGGTTTGTTTTATAGGTAAGTAACCGGCCTTTATTGTTTGTAACACCTTTAAAAACATTAACGTATATCTAAATGGTTCAAGAGATCATAAGATAATAAATAATTATTCAAAGAATTAAAGTGTCATAATTGTTTAATTGTAATTAATTGTTGTTAATCAATCAAGCAATACACTATAGTGGGGCCGAAACGTCTCGCGGAAAAGGGCCGAAACGTCCAGGGGCAGATTTTTCGACTGGGGCCGATTTGGTTTGGGGCCGAAACGTCCTGTTTGCGGGAAGTGTGCTCGAACCCATACTCTTCCTGGTCTTCATCTATGACCTACCACTTCATGTCACGTCCAAAGCCAGACTCTTTGCTGACGACTGTGTGGTATACCGGGAAATCAACACTGAAGAGGACTGCCACGTTCTGCAGGATGACCTGAAGAAGTTGGCATTGTGGGAGAAACGCTGGGGCATGAGTTTCCACCCAGAGAAATGCAGCATAATCAGGGTCCACAGGAAGAGGAACCCCATCATATACCCGTACTCCTTGAAGGGCCACACACTCGAGATAGACTCGATAACCAAGTACCTCGGAGTCCATCTGTATGGAAACCTCTCCTGGAATCAACATGTTGACAAGATCGTAAAGAAGGGCAACAGCACACTCGGCTTCCTTCGACGCAACCTGCCCATCAGCAATGAACAGGTCAAGAGCACAGCCTACATGTCACTCCTGCGACCAGGCCTTGAATATTGCTCCACCATCTGGAACCCTTATACCAAGGACCTTACATGCAAGCTCGAGATGGTCCAGAGGAGAGCTGCAAGATATGTGACGAACCGTTACCACAACACAAGCAGCGTATCCTCAATGATCCAACACTTGGAGTGGGAGACATTAGAGTCACGACGGACCAAAGCCCAGCTGACCATGATGTTCAAGATCACCAATGACTTTGTGGACATACCAGTCAGCCATTATCTCACCCCTGCCCCGAGCCGCACTAGAAGTGACCACTCCAAGAAGGTCCATATACCATCAACATCTACATCGTACTACAAGAACTCCTTCTTCCCTCGTACAGCCAAGATATGGAACAGCTTACCTGCCTCCGTTGCAGAGGCCCCTGACTTGGTATCCTTCAAGCAGGGGCTATCAGCCCTCACATTCTAAGTCGCCTTAGGGGCCCAGCTACAAGTACCCACTTGTGATATCCAAGGCTGTGCCGGCAGCGGCCACCGTAACCGGAGAGGTTTGGGTTGAAGAGGCGAAATATAGCTGGCCATACTTTTTGTCTATATCTCTACCTTTATACTATCCAACCTCTTCTAACTTTCTATCATTTCTTGTATATTTCTTTTTCTTGACCTAGCACCACCCGTCGCGTCATAATCAAGTGTGATTGCGCCGATGTACAATGTAGATGTAGAATGTTCTTTAAAACAAATGAATTTCATCATGATAAAGCTTAATTGATGAAAGACATCCATGGGTGGAAACTGAAACAGAAAGCAATGTACTGTTGGAGGGAGGTAAGAAAGCATTTGTTCAGAGAACTTTCAGAATCTGTCCGCAGTATTTTATCTTGTGTAAAATCCTGGAACACATTGTCTCCTCCAGTATAACAAAGTACTTTACTAGATCAAACTTGTTCTATGAATTGCAGCATGGTTTCCAAGAAAAACGGTCATGTCAATCCCATTTATTAATGCTTATAGATGATATCCTACTGTCAGTAAATCAGAGATACCAAGTAGACTTAATTCTTCTTGACTTCTGTAAGGCCTTTGGTATAGTCAACCATTAAAAAACTTCTGTATAAGCTGCATTTCTAAGGTATTAGGGGTTAAACTCTTGAATGGATCAAAGGTTTTCTTTATAACAGGTCACAGTCCATGGTAGTAAATGGCTCCACATCCAGCTCCATACCAGTCTCCTCCGGTGTTCCCAAGGGCTCTGTCCTCGGACTTCTCTTATTTCTTATACACTTCAATGACCTTCCTGAATATGTCCAATCCTCTAAAGTCTGCCTATTTGCTGATGACACGGCCAGCTATCTATCTCTGACTGTCGCTTCTCATTCTAATTTCTAGCTTGCTGCAACATAATTTACATCAACTTTAACAATGGAAGACAAAATGGAACATGCAATTTAATCCATCAAAATGCCAGGTTATCCAAATCACAAAACGAAAAACAGTCATTCCAACACAATACCTCTTACGTAACACCACATTATAAACAGTTCTATCTGCAAAATACCTTTGCACTAGGATATCAAATGATTTAACATGGAACATTAACACGTAAACAACATCACAGCAAAGGTGAGTCAAACACTTGGTTGTCTACGCAAAAACATCAAAGTTCTCTCAGAAAGGTTAAAGTCAACTGCATACAAGACACTTGTCAGGCCCCAGCTCAAGTACAGCTCCACGCTCTGGTCCCCCCTTCACAGGAACTCTCATTGACCAGATAGAGTCCATCCAGAGAAGGGCTGCTAGGTGGGCCAAACATGACTTTGACCGTCTGTCGAGTGTCACTGACATGTTGACTTCCCTTCAACGGAGGCGCCTTGACCCTCAGCGTATTGACCAACGCCTGGTCATGTTTCAAAACATCTTGCATGACCAGGTGGCTATCCCTTTTCCAAAGTATATCATCCCTCTTACAAGATCATCTAGAACATCCCATCTTTATGCATTCCAGCAAGTCCTAACTAAAACTGATTACTATAAATATTCATTTTTCCCAAGAACAATAGTCCACTAGAATGCTTTACCACCTGATATCATAAACTTGTCTGGACCCCAGTTCAGTCTGGCTGTAAGCAGGACTGAACATATGTCTCCCTGAAATACCTAAATTCTGTTTTTAACCTGTTTTTAACAATAATCTCATTTCCATGACTTTTATATTTTTTTATTTCAACTTTTATTATTACGTTTTTTATTTGGAATTTGTTAGCATTTAAAGTCGTATTTTAAAGACCATATTAAGATTTTGAATTAATTTTAACATTTAAGGTCTTACTTAAAATATCATAATTATCAAGATTTTGAATTTGTTTACATTTAAGGTCTTTTTAAAAAAGATCATAAGATTTTGAATTTGTTAGCATTTAAGGTCTTATTTAAAAGAACATGCTTATTAAGATTTGAAATTTGTTTACATTTAAGGTCTTATTTAAAAGGCCATAATTATAAAGATTTGGAATTTGTTAGCATTTAAGGTTTTCTTTAAAGATCATAGGATTTGGAATTTGTTAGCATTTATTTAAGGTCTTATTTTGAAGGCTATAAGATTTGGAATTGGTTAGCATTTATCTAAGGTCTTCTTTAAAGATCATAGGATTTGGAATTTGTTTAGCATTTATTTAAGGTCTTATTTGAAAGGCTATAGGATTTCGAATTTGTTAGCATTTAAGGTCTTATTTTAAAGGCTTTAGGATTTGGAATTTGTTAGCATTCAAGGTCTTTTTTAAAAGATCATATGATTTGGAATTTGTTAGTATTTATTTAAGGTCTTATTTTGAAGGCTATACGATTTGGAATTTGTTAGCATTTTAGGTCTTATTTTAAAGGCTATAGGATTTTGAATTTGTTAGCATTTAAGCATAGGATTTGGAATTTGTTAGTATTTAAGGTCTTATTAATGAAAGACCATAAGAGCATTTTAAGGTCTTATTTTAATGATAGTATATCATGTATATTGGAGGGATAGTTTTGTATACCCTAGCCTTATCTGTACTCAAGGTAACATCTTGCTTTTTAAAGGCCAATTAAGACTGAAATGGCAACTGTTAATATTATTTGGTTGACAGAGGACCCTTAGCAATTTATAGCTTTCTCCCAATGAACATTGAAATGTTAATACATAGATTATCAGACCATGTGAAAAAATGTTAATGGTTCATAAACCATTTGAGAATTAGAAATTATTCATAGCTCAATTGATCTGGGATCTTTAAAAAGGATGTATTCACATCAGCCTTGTATAGACAAGATTGTCATGGACAGTGAACATTATTGAAATATTTTATGAAAATGTTAATATGAACATTTATTTTTTTTTATCGGATATATGACAGTAGGTTGTAATTTACATTGGAAAGGTCAGTGTTGGCTTCTTAAATGTCAGCTGGAAAGTTTATAAAGATTATCATGGAGTATTGACTGTTTTGGAATATTATATATTTGCAGTCCAAAGTAGTTGTTCATTTTCAGTGTTGGCTATTTGAATTCTGGTAAACTAAGGATTTATAACTCTAAAAATCAACTGACTATAGTATATGAGTAAGGTAAAAGTTACAATAACTTGATAAAAGCTGTTATCCTGAACTCAGCAAATGTGGGTTTCTCCCACCGAATCTGTAAGTACAAACTCACTTTTACCATTACAGCTTCACGGTGCATTACCATTCACAATAAATTAGTCAACCTGTTGCGTTTATTTTGAAAGCTGTAATTGTTAAAGTTTGTTTGTACTTATATTTTATCTAATGATATAATATATATTCCCTTAAGAAGAGGATAAAATTTTGAATCAAATTAAAAAAATAAATTTGTAGAAGATACTTAATTTGTGTGCTCTGTCTGGGGCAATACACTTTTCCAATACTTCATTAAATATTCATTAACATGTCAGCTACATTAAATATCCGTATAAACATGTCCATATACATGTATAAAAGTACAGATCTATTATGATAATCTGTCAGAAGTTTTCCATTAGTATATCTATACTTTAATGAAGCAGGTGCTCCTGTTTGAATTGCATTATATCATTAAATAATGCTAGGGATACAAAATTAATGTACTCGTTAGTTTCCCCACTTTAAAAGCTGAGATATAACACGGTGATATTACGTAGTTGTTTGGGGAGCGATAGTGGGACAGTTTGATGCAGTTCAAATTTATGTTGCAAGTAAAATCTTGCATAGATGAATGAAATATATAGTTATAATTTCATGGGAAGAGTTAATATATTGATGTAAATACATGTATGTTTCTTAAAAGAACATGATATTTTATAAAAAAGTATTGAAACTTTTTACAGGTTGTTTTTCTGTTTTTGTTAAACAAAAGAATATTTTTGACAAAAAAATCATATTTTATGGAGGAACACAATTTTTTATTCACTGATATAAATGGCCACGGAAAAATAAAGTCAACGATTTATGACATTTACAAAATAAAATACGAATACTTAAATCATCCTGCCATGACTATACATGTACTTTAATTTGCACAATTTTTGTATTATTATATATTGAGATCCCTGACATGATAAATGGACTGTTCCATATTTAAATCTGGACAAGTCAATTATACACAATAAGAGGGGACTGGGTTAATATGGCCAGTATGACATAGCAGCCTTATGACATGACTGGACTGTCAACATACCATGATATCTGAATTTACATGTACCTTGGATACATTGTAGCTAAACGAATTTATAGAAAAAAAACGTAAGTAAAATCTTATTTTATTTTTTTTTTATATTTTTTAATTGGTTATTAAATTTTTTTAAATTTTTTAAAAAATAATATTTTTTTAAAAAAAGAAAAAAAATTTTTTAATTTTATTTTGGGAAAAGTCATGTTGAAAGGTTTATTTATTATCAGTAATTTATATTTTAATTCTTAATTTAATTCATAAATTTTTCAATTATGGAATATAGTGTTTTTTTTATTAAGCTAAGTGTAATAAGTTGGGGTTTTTTTTGCATAATATTTTCACTAATATACAAATCTCTTTCTGGATTGGATTAGATATAAATTTTAAATCTGAAAATAAGTAAGTAATCTTATTGTATTATGTCATATTGTGTTATATTTTATTAATTTTCTTGTAAAATGTGAAAACCACTTGTCATTGAGTCAATAATTTGTAAATTCTTAAATTGATATGGTTGAATGATATATATGTATATTGAAAATTTGATATATTTAGTGTTGTTTTGAGGTTTGTTTCTCTCAAAACAATTTATGTAATCAATGGTTGAGTTAAAGTCTCAGTGAAATTATTGCAAACACTTCATAGTATTCTATGGTCTTATAACACACATTACCAGTGTACCTGGCCATTATTATAAAAGGGACTCCACTGAGGTCTTTTTTGAGATGATGGGACTAAAAATATTTTTTCCAGATAAATGTACCATTTTGATGTAGGTAAAGACCACTTATCTTTGTGCAAAAATTCAAATCATTCAGGCACATCATTTTTCCAGAATAATTATTCAAATTGTAGAAAAATGACTCAAAATGAAAAGCGTTTAAATGCTTTTCACTTAAATCGGGCGAAGAAAAGCATAAAACTTAAAAATTATGATTTTCATTTTTTTTTCAAAGTATATTTCTTAACTATCTTTGCATGTATACATTATCTGTTTAAAGTGCCCAGTAGCTCATTTGTGTAAGAAATTCAAATCCTATGTTTTTAGGCTTTTATACCTCCATCCAGAGTCCCTTTAAGACAGACCTGAGTCTGTACAGGGTGGAGCATTATAAAAATGACTGATTGTTAACGTTAAATTTTGGATATAAAAGCACACAATTTGTAGGCAGTTGCATCATAGTTCTGAATATAAAGCTGGCATAATATACCATTTATCCTTAAACTTGAGAATGCCATATTATGAAGCTTTAATACAATTAACATTTTCCACCCTGGAGTCTATAGTATAGCAGACACTAGGCAAACATGACATAAATATAATGCAAATACTTGAATGATCAGTAGATGACATAATTTTAGCATAAATTCAAACAGACTTATACCTCATGTAAGTTTTTATTTGTTCATGTGTCTGAAATCACTGAGTTTTGATGTATAATTACCAGTATCATTTTGTTTCTGATTTAAGCTCCACTTTTTTTTTTTTTTTTTTTTTGCAAAAAAAACCCCCCAAACTTGTTGTTTGCTTTTTGATTGTTTTTTTTTGTGTGAAAAAAAGAAAACAACAAACCAAAACAATCTCATCGTCGGATACCCACGATTGATAAACATTTTACATAACATGCAATCTGATAAATGTTTATGGTTTGGCCGTGGGTATCCGACGATGAAACAATCTGAGCTATTGCTATAGACTTGTCCCGTTGCTTGCCAAAAACTTACTTAAACATTGGCCATTACATGTATTTTTATTTTATTTCTGAATAGATTGTCTTCATATTTAGACACAACACCCCTTCAAACAAGACCTTCAAGAAGACAAATTTGAATGTGACCTCTACTTATCTATGACTTTGATCTTTTAAAGGTTAAACTATTGAAATTTGCCTGAATTTTGCTATAATTGGCTAAAACTTTGTTATTTATGAATTGAATGTCACAACTACCTTAAGGAGTTTATCTTAAAAAAAGATCAAACTGAATTTGACATTGACTCATAAATGACCTTGACCCTGAAGGTCAAATTATTGAAATTTGCCTGAATTTTGCTAAATTGGCTATAACTTTGTTATACATGAATTGAATGTCACAATTACCTTAAGGAGATAATTTTAAAAAAGATCAAACTGAATTTGACATTGACTCATAAATGACCTTGACCCTGAAGGTCAAATTATTGAAATTTGCCTGAATTTTGATAAATTGGTTAAAACTTGGCTACTATGTATATGAATTGAATGTCTTCATACTTAAGAACAACTACCTTAAGGACAATTTTTGTCAAGAAGATTAATTTTTTTTTGCTATAATTGAGTAATAAATGGATTGTTTCCATACTTATTACATCATTTATGATTTGTTGTGTGTATGAACAGAATAATGTTGAAGTATTAAAGCGTGTTAGAAAATTTTACTGCATGTTATTATTGTAATGGTCAGTCAGAAAAAAAGCCTGTGCCATGTAAGGTTATTTTTAACTCAATGAAAAAAGTTTTTATAGCTATTTGTTATTACATACTACATTAGGTAAGAATAGCCCATTAAATATAATATAATAGCTTATGAAGTTATATGCTAACATAATATTTACAAGTGAAGACATTTCATGACATTTTAAACATTAAAATATCTTGAACTTATTTAAGCAAGGTTTTAAATGTGTATTTTAATCTGTGTATGAACTCATCTTTTAGTGGATTGAGAAGATATTTTAATTGTTTGTTATTTATATGAGGTTGGTATATAGCTGCATGTAATCATAACAAATTGTGGCAGGTAAAATAAATATTGCATCAACAGTTCTAGGTATATGAGGCAACAATTTTATGCTTCAATAATTATATGTGAAATTGAGTAGGTAGACTGGTTAACATATTTAATGTTAATATTTAAAGTGAATTAATCTATAATGGACAACTTGTTGATATTGATAAAAGCATTGATAGAAATGTATCATTTGGATGCAGATATTTTTTTGCAAATGGTGACATTTCTATAGAAGAAAAACTGTTGATCAAGTCCATGAAGTCCTAAGTGATTAATACGAATATTAATATATCAT
The DNA here is from genome assembly GCF_026571515.1 of Ruditapes philippinarum. Lineage (NCBI taxonomy): Eukaryota > Metazoa > Mollusca > Bivalvia > Venerida > Veneridae > Ruditapes > Ruditapes philippinarum. The sequence goes on from NW_026855317.1 coordinate 47,965, forward strand.
AAATAAGAATATCTCGTTTTAGAATAATATATTGTCTGCTATATAAAGATATGTAATGTTGGAACAATTGTATCCTGCACATATATGTACAACATACATTTATAATTCTTTCATGATTTGTTGTCATAATTTAAGACAACATTATAATTTTACGGAATTTTATACTATCCATTATAGACCCATTCAAATTGTCAAGATGAATTGTCCAATGAAAATTGATGTTACTGACAGGCACTTTAAATAAAAGTCTTTATGAGCCTCGTCACGACAAAACCAACATCCACGCAGTCTGATCAGGATCCATGCTTTTCGCCTACCAACCCTATTACAAGTGGAGAAACTGATAGCGAACAACATGGATCCTGATCAGACTGCGCGGATGCATGCTGGTGGCAAACGCACTATGTTGGTTTTGTCGTGACACGGCTCTTATTATTATTATTGATGTTATAAGATTTTAAGATACTAAATCAATATAATTTTGAATGTTGATTAAATGCTGAACTAAAAAAACAAAAAGAATGTGAATATATATTATTATGACTGAGATGTTGATTAATACAAGGTTTTGGTGTGACATGACAATAAATATTAAAGAGAACACTTTGCATTGTTTCTAGAAAATTATTATTGAACCATGTTTCACCTGACTTGCTCAGTGCAAACCAATAGTTGTTACTATAATTATATTAAGAATCTTAAAAATTTGGTAAGGTAAAGAACTTCACAGGTTGATAATTGTGATGATAAATCAAGACGTCATGTGTCTGTATAGTCAATGGTGATAATCAATCGCAGCCTAATTCAGGACTGGCAAAATCTGGTTTTGACTTGTTTGTCCATTTTATGTGAAGCAGTTGAACTTTATATATTAACCTATAGCTCTTCAGCGCTTCTTATGTAAAATACTTCCAAGTATAATTTCCAGTAACCGTAAATTATACCATACCCAGACTATGGTATAATTTTCAGTTTTTCTGGGCGGAGCAATAGGTTAAAACAGATACACCATTGGTGCGTTGGCGATTTCTGGGTTTGCGTAAATTATACCATAATCACGTGACCTTTCTTATGCAAGACTTCGTCTCGTGAGGTTAAGGCATAAGAAAGGTCACTTGATTATGGAGTGAGGTTGCATAAGAAAGGTCACGTGATTATGGTATAATTTACGCAAACCCAGAAATCGTCAACGCAGCAATGGTATATCTACTACGTAAATTCTTGAAAATTTCCACTTGCTGTGGGACAACCTGGGTAATATGGACAGATGATTTTGCCACCACCATGACCACTGAGTAATTGATTAGACCACATGCAGTTAGCCATTAATTTGTTGTACTGTCATGAATTTATCATGAACCTGAGTTAATATTTGGTTTAAATATGTATGAGAGTACATCAGTCAGCATCATTTATAATTTATTCTATATACAAAGTACAGTGTATATCTTTATGACTGAACATATAATTAAAAAAGGGAAATGGTTTGCGATTTTATTTTCTTTCATTTTAACTGTTGTTAACCAGGTTTTCCGAAGGAAAAAACTGGTTATTAGATTGAGGTATGTCGTCGGGCGGGCGTAAACAATTTCTTCTGTGCGCAACTCCTCCTACATTTCTCAACGGATTTTGACCAAACTTTCACAGAAGCTTTGTCATCAAGTGCCCTGGGGCATATTGTCGGGGTTTTGTGATTAGATAATATTTGACCTAATTATGGCCCTTTGTTTTTTTTCATTATAATAGAATATATAGTGAACAATTTCTTCTGTGTGCAACTCCTCCTACATTTCTCAACGGATTTTGACCAAACTTTCTCAGAAGCTTTGTCATCAAGTGCCCTGACACATATTGTCAGGGTTTTGCAATTGGTATATATTTGACCTAATTATGGCCCTTTGTTTTTAGCTCACCTGTCACAAAGTGACAGGGTGAGCTTTTGTGATCGCTTTATGTCCGGCGTCCGTCCGTCCGTCCGGCGTCCGTCCGTCCGTTAACTTTTGCTTTAAATGACATCTCCTCATAAACCACTGAGCCAATTTCATCCAAACTTCACAGGAATGTTCCTTTGGTGGTCACCTTTAAAAATTGTTCAAAGAATTTAATTCCATGCAGAACTCTGGTTGCCATGGCAACCAAAAGAAAAAACTTTAAATATCTTCTTTTAAAAAACCATATGAGCTAGAGCTTAGATATTTGGCGTGAAACTTCTTCTAGTGAGTGTCTACCAAGTTTGTTCAAATAAAAGCCCTGGGGTCAAAATTGGCCCCGCCCCTGGGGGTCATTGATTTTCCCTATATGCATATAGTAAAATCTTAAAAAATCTTCTTTTAAAGAACCGTAAGAACTAGAGCTTAAATATTTGGCATGAAACATTTTCTAGTGAATGTTTACCAAGTTTGTTCAAATAAAAGCCCTGGGGTCAAAATTGGCCCCGACCCAGGGGGTCATTGATTTTCCCTATATGCATATAGTAAAAACTTAAAAAATCTTCTTTTAAAGAACCCAAAGAGCTAGAGCTAAGATATTAAGCATGAAACATCTTCTAGTGAGTGTCTACCAAGTTTGTTCAAATTAAAGCCCTGGGTCAAAATTGGCCCCGCCCCAGGGGGTCATTGATTTTCCCTATATGCATATAGTAAAAACTTAAAAATATTCTTTTAAAGAACTCAAAGACTTAGAGCTAAGATATTTAGCATGAAACATGTTCTAATGGGTGTCTACCAAGTATGTTCAAATAAAAGCCCTGAGGTCAAAACTGGCCCCGCCCGGGGGGGGGGGGGGTCATTGATTTTCCTTATATGTGTATAGCAAAAACTTAAAAATCTTCTTTGGAAAAACCCAAATAGCTAGAGTTTAGATATTAAGCATGAAACATCTTTAAGTAAATATCTACAAAGTTTGTTTAAATAAACGCCCAGGGGTCAAAACTGGCCCTGTCCCAGGGGTGACATTGTTTTTAACTATATGTGTATAGTAAAAACTTTTAAAATCTTCTTTAAAAAATGCCAATGAGCTAGAATTTAGATGTTTAGCATGAAACATCTTCTTATGGGTGTCTACCAAGTCTGTTCAAATAAACAAATATAAGCCCTTGGGTAAAAATTGGCCCGGGGGTGGGGGGCCTATATACAGGTGAGCGACCTCAGGGCCATCATGGCCCTCTTGTTTTTCATTATATAGAATATATAGTGAACAATTTCTTCTGTGCGCATCTCCTCCTACATTTGTCAATGGATTTTGACCAAACTTTCACAGAAGCTTTGTCATCAAGTGCCCTGGCGCATATCGTCGGGGTTTTGCGATTAGATAATATTTGACCTAATTATGGCCCTTTGTTTTTTTTTCATTATATAGAATATATAGTGAACAATATCTACAGTGTGCAACTTCTCCTACATTTCTCAACGGATTTTGACCAAACTTTCACAGAAGCTTTGTCATCAAGTGCCCTAGCGCATATTGTCAGGGTTTTGTGATTGGATAATATTTGACCTTATTATGGCCCTTTGTTTTTTTTCCTCATACAGAATTGAACAAATTCTTCTGTGCTGAACTATTCCTACATTTCTCAACGGATTTTGTTCAAACTTTCAAAGAAGCTTTGTCATCAAGTGACCTAGCACATATTGTCGGGGTTTTGTGATTGGATAATTTTTTACCTAATTATGGCCCTTTGTTTTTTTTCCTTATACAGAATATATATAGTCAACACTTCTTCTGTGCGCAATTCCTCCTACATTATTCATGGTTTACATTGCACATAGTTACATTGTTTGTTGCTTGTATTTGTATTTCAAATACAACATATTTATCTACAATGGTGATAATTGAAAACCTGGTTTCATGGCATTGCCATGTTTCTTGTTTTTATTATGCCCCCGGGCATATAGTAATTGAACTGTCTGTCCGTACGAGGTTAACCTAGAACGGCAAGTTGGATTTTTCTTAAGTTCTACCTGTACCAATGGCTTCTTAGTTTACACACTTACTTATCAATACAAAGTACATGATCTGGTAAAGTTACATAACTGTGGCTTCCATATTTACCAAGTTATTGCCCTTTTCAGCACTTAGAAAATGAATAATGGTTAACCTAAAACAGCAAGTTGGAAATATCTTAAGTTCTATCTATACTAATGGCTTCATAATTTCCACACTTACTTATCAATACAAAGTGCATGATATTGCCAAGTTATATAACTGTGTCATCCATATTTCCCAGTTATTACCTTTAATGGTCTTCTAATTTTTTGTGGAGTAAGTGGTCTCTAGGGTCAAGGTCACTGGTTTGGAAAATAAATTTAAACATTTTTGTTAATACAGCCTTTATTTTTTGGTTGATGTCTTTCATGTTTAATACAAACATGCCAAGGAAGGTCCTCCTTCTTTGGGTAAAGTTAGGGGTCATTTGGGTCAAGGTCAATGTCACCAATTTCAAGGTCACCAATGTTAAAAATAGATGTTTACATTTTTACAGCTGTATTTACCATATATTCTATAGACAGATGTTATTTATAATTGATAGGAACATAAAATTTGATGGAGTTAGTGGTCAGTTGGGTCAAGGTCACCAGTGCTAAATATAGATTTTTACACTTTTGCCCATACAGGCTTTATTTATTGACAGGTGTATTTCATATTTGGTAGGAAGACAACTTGCATGATATTCTATAGGTGTCATTGGGTCAAGGTCAATGGTGCCAAGTATAGATTTCTTACATTTATATATTGATAATGTTGAATATTTATCACTTCACAAGTCATACCAATGAGTGTCAAGGTCACTAGTGCTAAAAATAGATTTTTTTTTACAGTTTTGCCAATACAGCCTTTATTTATTGACAGATATATTCATATTTGGTAGGAAGATAATTTGCATGTTATTTTACTTTGGATGGAGTTAGGGGTCAGTTGGGTCAAGGTCACAAGTGCTAAAAATAGATTTTTACACTTTTGCCCATACAACCTTTATTTATTGACAGATTTATTTCATATTTGGTTGGAAGATAACTTGCATGGTATTCTTCCTTTGGATGGAGTCAGGGGTCAGTTTGATCAAGGTCATCAATGCTCAAAATAGATTTTAACATTTTTTGCCCATACAGCCTTTATTTATTGACAGGTGTATTTCATATTTGGTAGGAAGATAACTTGTATGATATTCTATAGGTGTCATTGGGTCAAGGTCAAGGGTGCCAAGTATAGATTTCTTACATTTATATATTGATAAAGTTGAATATTTATCACTTCACAAGTCATACCAATGACTTGGCAACTTATATATTTCACAATTACAAAATGCCATGACTCTGTCAAGCTATATAACTTGTGTTTACAATTTTTAGCTCGACTATACGAAGTATATGGAGAGCTGTCCTACTCGCCCCGGCGTCGGCGTCCGCGTCCGTGTCCAGATTTTAGATTAAAGTTTTGGTACAGTAAAATATTTTTCACTATAACTTTGTCATTTCTTAAGGTATCAACTTCAAACTTCAAATATATGTTCCTTATCATCAACCACATCTTATGTGACAATGTTCATAACTCTAGCACCAATATTTTTAGATTTATCTCCCCTTGAACTTAGAATTTTCCTTAAAAAATACTATTTTTTACTGTTACTTCTTTATTTCTGAAGGGATCAACCTCACCCTTCAAATATATGTACCTTATCATCATCCCCATCTTATGTGACAAGGTTCATAACTCTAGCACCAATATTTTCAGATTTATCTCCCCTTGAACTTAGAATTTTCCTCAAAAAATGCTATTTCTTACTGTTTCTTCTTTATTTCTTAAGGGATCAACCTCATACTTCAAATATATTTACGTTATCATCATCCCCATCCTATGTGACAAGGTTCATAACTCTAGCACCAATATTTTCAGAATTATCTCCCTTTGAACTTAGAATTTTCCATAAAAAATATTATTTTTTACTGTTACTTATTTATTTCTAAAGGGATCAACTTCATACTTCAAATATATTTACGTTATCATCATCCACATCTTATGTTACAAGGTTCATAACTCTAGCACCAATATTGCAAGAATTATCTCCCCATAAACTTAGATTTTTTTACTAGAAAAATGTTATTTTTTATTATAACTTTTTTATTTTTAAAGGTATCTACCTCAAACTTCAAATACTTATTCCTTATCATCAATTACATTTTATGTGACAATGTTCATAACTCTTGAAGCAATATTTACAGATTTTTCTCTCTTTGAACTTAGGATTTTCTTTAAGAAATATAATAACTTCTTTACTTTTTAAGGTGTCTACTTCAAACTTCAAATATATATTTCTTATCATTACACAAATGTTGTGTGACAAGGTCCATAACTCTAGCATGACTATTTCAAGAATTATTCCCCTTGATCTTGGAATTTATGTTAACAAATGTTATTTTTTTACTATAACTTAATACATAATTATACATAATTGATTTTTCTTTCGTATTTTGTCCTCCTTACTGCGTCCAGTATTTTATTAGTCGAGCTTCGCTGTCTCTTGTGACAGCTCTTGTTTATGCCCCCCTTCGAAGAAGAGGGGGCATATTGTTTTGCTAATGTCGGTCTGTCTGTCTGTCTGTCGGTCCGTCCGTTGGTCTGTCCGTCGGTAGACCACATGGTTTCCGCTGATTATCTTGAAAAGTATTTATCACAAAGTCTTCATATTTTACATAGTGATTGGTCATAACTAGTAGATGACCCCTATTGATTTTGTGGTCACTAGGTCAAAGGTCAAGGTCACAGGGACCTTAAATGTCAAAATGGTTTCAGCTGAATATCTTAAAAATTATTCATCACAAAGTCTTCATATTTCACATAGTGATTAGTCATCACTAGTAGATGGCCCCTATTGATTTTGGGGTCACTAGGTCAAAGGTCAAGGTCACAGGGACCTTAAATGTCAAAATGGTTTCCGCTGATTATCTTAAAAAGTATGTATCACAAAGTCTTCATATTTCACACAGTGATTGGTCATCACTAGTAGATGACCCCTATTGATTTTGGGGTCACTAGGTCAAAGGTCAAGGTCACAGGGACCTTAAATGTCTAAATGGTTTCCGCTGATTATCTTGAAAAAGTATTCATCACAAAGTCTTCATATTTCACCTAGTTACTGGTCATAAGTATTAGATGACCTCTATTGATTTAGGGGTCACTAGGCAAAAGGTCAAGGTCACATTGGCTTTAAATGTCAAAATGGTTTCTGTTGATTTTTCCATAATTGAACACTTCCATGTACCCATTTTTGGCAAGTTTCTTTAATAAAATTACCAATTATGTGAGTCAATGGCTAGAAAGGGGGGTATATGTGTCGTTCGACATTCTTGTTGGCAATGTTTCTGTCCATAACTGAGTGAATGGGGAAAAATTTTTTGAAATATTGCTACTGACAAGAATCGGAGCCGGGGGCATTTGAGTTTAACAAACACGTTCTTGTTTTTTTTTCCATTTTTTTTTTTACAAGGTGCAATGTAAAAAAGTTGCACTGTACTTGTATTTGATTTGCTGTAACATTTGGTAACATTGAAACTTAGTGTAATATAGTTATAAAATGTTCATAAAACTAAAACAGTACCTATTGGGCTCTACTTGCCATAGCATATATTTAAGTAACATATCTTCTATGGTTTTTGAAAAAAATTCAGCCCAATTTTTGCCCCACTTTTTCCTTGGGGTCGCTTGACAGCCTTAAATTACATAATAAATGATTCATTTCCAAACGATGATATAATTATATATAATGAACTTTTTTGTGCAATATGTAGGTGAAGGCAAGTTTTGAAAATTTGAACAGCAAACATACTTAAAGTCCTTTGGTTAGCACTGTGTAATTTGACACCATAATGCACTGCACTTATTCAGTGACAGTTAATTCAATGCTTGATTACTGAAAAGGTAGCTAAATGGTTCTGGCAAGAGACCAAAATTATACAAACAAACAAATTTACAGCAAAAAATTAGTTGAATGAAATTGTTTTCAAATGCAGATGGGTATTCTGTGTAATATTTGTCAATGTGTAGGAGGAGAGGGCCCTCGATAATGTTGTTGTAACTTTTGGCCCAACCCTTTTGTATATTTACATTAATGTATTCATGTATAATTGTGAAAATTTATGTATGTATATATATATATATATAATAAAATATGTTTAAACTTACTAATTTACTTTATAAAGTTTTATAGATTTGTCTGCTAATATGCTTGATTATATACATACATAATTATTTCTGTATTGTAAAATAATAGAGCAGCTGCGCTATAAAGTAAGGTAGTGTAAAATAGCAAAAGTTAGATGTAACAATTTCTCTTGTTTCTATTTACAGAGACTGGTATCAAACTGTTAGTGCTGGAACAGTCAGAAGTGAATGACAAGCTGGTAATACTCTGTTAAATTAAAGGTGTAATTTATTGCTAAATAAGACTTGACACCAGAGTCAAGGTCTGTGAAAAAGGGGGACTGCAGCAATCATTTAATCAAGGTAGAGAGATCACCATGTTGAAGTCTGTGACATATGAAGTGCTGTTTAATGTTCAGGGAGATACAGATGCTGGAGAGGTGATCTGTGTGACGGGAGAATGTGATGAACTGGGCAACTGGGACCCTGATAAAGCTTTAAAGCTGAAAAAACAAGGAGATACGTAAGTGATCATTACATTGTATAATTGATAGTAGGTATGTAGGTAGGTAGGTGGTAAGGGTATGGTAGGATAGGGGTGGGTGTGGGGGCAGGGCAGGGCAGGGTAGGGTACTTTTATTTCCTCCAGAATTGAAGAGCAAGATGTTAGAGATTTAGAGGGTATAAAGCTGTATTTGACTGTTTATTATAAATACATTTTGCTTTTATCTTTATAAAAATCATACAAGAGTACATATGAATTTGAATCTAAAAAAAAAAAAAAGTTGTTGGTGCATGTGCAAAATAATCATTAAATAATTCATGTGTGTTAAATAAAATGACTCATTTACTAAAAGTTTCTAGATTATGATATTGATATATTAACTTACTAATGACATTTAAAGGCCTTGAATATATGTGATTATACCCCTGCACAACAAAGTTGTAAGGAGGGTATACTGGAATCAGCTTGGCCGTCCCGGCGTCCGGCTGTCCTGCCGGCCGTCGGTTTTTCCTTGTCAGCCCAATAACTTAAGATACCTAAGACCCACAATCTTCATATTTGGCATGGAGGTTAGTCATGATAAGTAGATGACCTATATCGATTTTGAGGTCGTTGGGTCAAAGGTCAAGGTCACAGGGGCCTTGACTGAAAAAAGCTTTTCCGCCCAATAACTTAAGATTCCTTTGACCCACAGTCTTCATATATGGCATGGAGGTTAGTCATGATGAGTAGATGACCCCTATTGATTTTGAGATCACTGGGTCTAAGGTCAAGGTCACAGGGGCCTTGACTTCAAAAAGCTTGTCCGCCCAATAACTAAAGATTCCTTTGACAATCAGTCTTCATATTTCGCATGGAGGTTAGTCATGATTAGTAGATGACTGCTATTGATTTTGAGGTCACAAGGTCAAAGGTCAAGGTCACAGGGCCTTGACTTCAAAAAGCTTGTCCGCTCAATAACTTTTAAGATTCCTTTGACCCACAGTCTTCAGATTTGGCATGGAGGTTAGTCATGATTAGTAGATGACCCCTATTGATTTTGAGGTCACCGGGTCAAAGGTCAAGGTCACAGGGGCCTTGACTTTAAAAAGCTTATTTGCCCAATAACTAAAGATTCCTTTGACCCACAGTCTTCATATTTGGCATGGAGGTTAGTCATGATTAGTAGATGACCCCTATTGATTTTGAGGTCACTTGGTCAAAAGTCAAGGTCACAGGGCCTTGACTAAAAAAGTTTGTCCGGCCATTAACTTAAGATTCCTTTGACCCAAAGTCTTCATATTTGGCATGGAGGTTTATCATGACTATAAGGTCACCGCTATTGATTTTGAGGTCACTGGGTCAAAGGTCACAGGGACCTTGACAAAAAAATAAGTTTTTCCCCTCAATTGCTCAAGAATGCCTGTCGGCAGTGTATTGATTTTGACATTTTCACATTTGAAGCATTTAGAATACATAACTTAGCAATTCACTGGCTTAGTAACCTCAGATTTGGCAGGGAAGTTGTCATTGAGCTCTAAATGGCCACTGTTGATTCTGACAAAGTGGTATGCGGAGGTATTCACGCCATGACAATGGCAGTTCTAGTTATTCTCTTGTCCAAATAAACTGTAATTATTAACAAACCATTATTTATTTTATTTCTGTTAATTTTTGTAGAAATGTGTGGTCAAAGCAGTTGAGGCTGAGATGGCTGAGGCAATCATTAAAGTACAGGTACTTTATCGCTCACCTGTTTCAATCTGAAGATCATGAGGAGAAAGCCACCTTCGTTACATTGTGGGAAACTAGCATTAAACCCAGAGAAATCTCTATACAAGGTATATATACAGGTTTCATATAGAATACAAGGTATATATATGAACAGCGCAGTCTGGTCAGAACCCATAGTGTTCGCTTACATACCCTTTAACAAGTAGAGAAACTGATAGCGAACAGCATGGATCCTAATCAGACTGCGCTGGTCTGGATCCATGCTGGTCGCAAACACACTATGTTGGTTTTGTCATGACGTAGCTCAAATGGTTTAATGAATTGATAGTTGACAATAACTTGCAGCATTTTACACCAATGAAATGGTGTCCGCAGGTGAGCGCTTACAAGCCAATATGTTTGTTTTATTTTTGGCTTACCTGAGCATTTTATTTTTTTCGCCTAGGTGAAGGCTATTTGTATGTTGTGTATTTTTATACACATTTTCTTAAAACAATTAACATCTCCTAAACCACAAGGTGGATCTTAACCAAAATTTACTGTGCAACTCTTCAAAGTTATGTAAAGAAATTTAGTTTGATGCATCAGTTAGTCATAAAAGCTATAAAGAGACTTAAAAATAAAGTCTAAAAATATAAATACTCAAAAGAAAATATACATGTAATGACAAAAGTTTAGAAATTGGAAGGAAGTTCATTTTGTGGTCCTCTACAAAAAATAGATATTATGCATTTGTTCACTGTTGTTAAAATTGCCCTACTGCTGAGGATCATTTAGTTTATATAGACTTATTCATGTATAGTAAAATAACTTGTCTTAGAATTCTTCCTATCTATAACTTGAATGCCCAGAGCATAGATACTTGCCATGTAGCATCACCTTGTGGTCCTCTACAAAAGGTATATGTCATACCCCTTGGTTAAAAATTGGCTCCACTTTGGGGTCAGGGTCCTATTTTATACAGATTTATCTAGGAAAACAAATAAATCTTATGTGAAAATACATTTTAATTTGCTTAGATATTAGATATTTGGCATGTTACATTTCGAAGTTGACCTCTACAAAATTAATATTGAAAAAACTATAAAGCTGGGTAAAAAAAATGGCACACCCAATATGAGATAATTGAGATAAACACAACTTCCATAAGTGAGCTTGATAGTTACATGTAATGATAGTATTCAACATTGCTCTCAGGAGTCCACTATATTGTATAGTGAGATGGATGTGATTTGAAATGAGGAACCTTAAGCACTAGGTCATAAAGGCCCATTTTGTGCTTTAGTTTGAAAAGAAGGATATATCATTAGTGCATTCTGACAGGTAAACATTGGCTCAAAACAAAACTGCTGGCATTCTGTAAGCTGGTTGAATAGATAGATTACAGTCCCTGGCTGGAGTCGAACCACAGGTTTGAGGAGCAAGTGTTCAGATCTCTGTGACTTGTAACCAATTGTAGACTGTATGTCTTTAAATAGATTTTACAAAAGGTCGTCCTCAGGTTTATAACTGAAATACTTCCTTGTATTGTTAGCCAAGACTTCTTCATACAAGCTTTAATGCTTCTTTTCAGATTTTCAGAAAGAGAATGGTACAAACAGTGCAGACGTTTTTGGGTTGAATGGTGAGAAATATTTCTTAAATCAAATCATGTAGACATTATTCTTTTAATGAATTTTTATTAGAATTCAGAATAATACGATTTTCCTTAAAGAAAACCTTGGTTTTTAATTTTTATATTGTTTATTGTTTTGTGAAAATTTCTCTTCTTTGTTGCTAATTAATTTACTCACATATTGAAGCCAATGTTGTTTGTTTTATGATCCATAACAAGTGTATTGACATTTGTAAATTTACCAAAATTGGTAATTTTTGTTAGTCTCACCATAAAAGGTAAGAAGAAATCAAAGAACATGTAGTTGCCTAGCAACAGTTTCCTTTATTATTTTTCGTCAGGTGGTTCACAGCATGTGACCCGAGGCTGGTTAATTGATCAATCACAGATAAATCTACGTTTCCATGGTAACCCAATAAAGATGTGGAGTACGAAATATAAGGACAAGACATTTAGTATAAAATGTACACCTATAGACCATGGCTACAGAAATGCAAGTCGAGATTTGACTAGTAACCAAAAATAATATCTTTCAAACTGAATTGTTATCATTTAATTAAAATAGAAATTCAGTCTTTAATACAATTATATAACTTTTTAAGACTATAGGGAGTAAGTCATGTATTAGCTTGTAAATTCAAAGAAAAGTTGTCAGAGAAACACTTGGTAACAGTTTTGCTTGTTTCTCCCTAATTCATAAATGACAGAATGTATTCTTTTGAACTTTCTCATGTGTCTGTGGGATGATAAATGTCATTCACTGACTTTATGTTAATGTTGTTAAGAGTATTTGTTTGGCTTCTAATAAAGGACTGCCAATTGTTCAATTAATGGGTTTTATCATTTTTGTAGTGAAATCAAGCAGTCAGCAGTTTACAGGCTGATCTGTCTAACAGTTTTAAGCCCAATTTGTCAGTTTACCCGTTAATTTGCCAGACAGTGTTCAGGCTGATCTGTCTAAAAGTTTACTGGCTAATTAGCAAAACATTTTACAGACTGATCTGTCTAAAAGTTTACCGGCTTATTAGCCTAACATTTTACAGGCTAATCAGTCTTAGAGATTACCAGCTAATCTGCCTGACAGTTTACTGGCTAATCTGTTTTAGAGATTATAGGCTAATCTGTCATATACAGATTAGCCTGTAAAACGATAGACAGATTAGCCGGTAAACTTTTAGACAGATTAGCCAGTAAACTCTTGGACAGTTTGGAATGTTTACAGACTAATCTCATGATTAGCCTGTAAGCCGTTAGACAGATTAGCCTGTAAAATGATAGACAAATTAGACTGTAAAATGTTAGACAAATTAGACTGTAAAATGTTAGTCTGCCTAACATTTTACAGTCTAATGTGTCTATCATTTTACAGGCTTATCTGTCTAAAAGTTTACAGGCTAATCTTACTATCAATTTGCTGGCTAATCTGACTATCAATTTACTGGCTAATCTGTCAGTATGTGCAGACTGTCTTTACAAAGATTTTTTTCTTGGGGTAAAATTAAACAGGTTGACAAAATGTCCTAATACTGTATAAAAAACATAATGTTATTCTTCACAGGAGCATATGGATGAGGATGGGGGAATTTTGCCTCAAGCTTCAAATTCTTTAGTTTGGATATCAGTAAGTTATGTTTATATAATTACCACTATTTTACTGAAGTTAAAAGATAAAAAGAAAAATACTTAAAACATACGCATTATACCCCTGAAATGAGGTTTGGGGGGGTATATAGGAGTCACTAGGTGGTTGGTCGGTCGGTCGGTTGGTTGGTCGGTCTGTCCAGCCGTCCATTGCATTTTCTTTGTCGGGAGCATAACTTAAAAGACTAATGGTTGGAAATCAATACAACTTCATACAATGATCAAGCACATTGAGAGGAAGTGCAGTGCACAAGAACGATAACTCCATCTTGACTAATTATAGAGTTATTGCCCTTTGTTACTTTTCCTTTTCCAGAGCATAACTTGAAAACTGCTGGTTGGAATTCAAAACAACTTAATACAATGGTCAAGCACAATAAGGGGAAGTGCACTGCACAAGCACCATAACTCTATCTAAAGTAATTACAGAGTTATTGCCCTTTGTTACTTTTCCATTGCTTTCATTTGTGGGGACCATAACTTGAAGAGTAATGGTTGGAATTCAATACAACTTCATACAATGATCAAGGACATTGAGAGGAAATGCAGTGCACAAGAACCATAACTCCATCTTGACTAATTACAGAGTAATTGCCCTTTGTTACTTTTCCTTGTCCAGAGCATAACTTGAAAACTACTAGTTGAAATTCAATACAACTTCATACAATCATCAAGCACATTAAGAGGAAGTGCAGTGCACAAGAACAATAACACCATTTTGACAAATTACAGAGTTATTGCCCTTTGATACTTTTCCTTGTCCAGAGCATAACTTGTAAAGTACTGGTTGGAATTCAAAACAACTTCATACAATGGTCAAGCACAATAAGAGGAAGTGCAGTGCACAAGAACCATAACTCTGTCCAGAGTAATTGTAGAGTTATTGCCCTTTGTTACTTTTCTATTGCTTTTTTCTTGTCCAGAGCATAACTTGAAAAGTACTAGTTGCAATTCAATACAATTTCATACTATTGTCAAGTATATTGAGAGAAAGCGCAGTGCACAGAAACCATAACTCTTTCTTGACTCATTTAAGAGTTTTTGCCCTCTTAATGGTTGGAATTTAAAGAAACTACATACAATGGTCAAGGGCAGTGAGATGAAGTGCAGTGCACAAGAACCATAACTTTTTATAAAGTAATTACAGAGTTATTGACCTTTGTTACTTTTTTGTCCAGTGCATAACTTGAAAACTAGTAGTTGGAATTCAATACAACTTCATACAATGGTCAAGCGCAATGAGAGGGAGTGCAGTGTACAATAATCATAACTCCATCTTCAGTATTTGTAGAGTATTGCCATTTGTTCCTTTTCCTTGTCAGGTGCATACCTTAAAAACTAATGTTTAGAATTCAATGAATCTGCATTAAATGGTCAAGCGCAATGAGAGGAAGTGCAGTGCTCAAGAAGCGTAACTCTTATTACAGAGTAATTTAATAAAACTTCATCAATAGTCAAAGAGATTGAAAGGAAATGCATCATACAAGAACTACAACTATCTTTAATTGCCCACAACTATAACTCTATTTCAGCTGCAAGGTATTCTGTTGCTAATAACTTCCTCATTTCCGAAGCAGTCTTGTGGGGGTATTAATCACATTAAGTGATAGTGCTAGTTTGGTAATTATAATCACATGACTGTGTAGCCTTTCCAACCTTTTTATAGAACAGTATGATACAGCTATGCATATGATATACGAAAAATCCCAATTACATAAATGTCACTATAATTTTAAGTTGTGAGGCTGTTGTAGTTGGTTGCAGTCATTTAGTTTTGAATATTAAATATCATTGTATCAGGAGCAATAAGATGCTGCATTTTTCATTGGATCTGATGAATATTTTTAAAGCTATTTTTATCTTGTCTTTTGTCCTCTTGTGGCTGAGGGGTTGCCTTTAAGAGTTGAAGCAAAAGAATTACAGCCACGGTTTATCCCTGCATGATCATCAGAGAGGCAACATAATTGCTAGTCTATGCATCTGTAACATCCTACAGGTGAGGTAGTTTTGACCCCTAATGTTGCTTTAAGTTTGTAACACCCGAGGAGAGCCAAAATCATCTTTCCTGTTCCGTGGCCATATGACCGTAAAAAAAAAAAATTAAAAAAAAACCCAACAAAATCTTCCTTGTCTGGATTTGTATATTATTTGTTTAAGTTGATACAAATTATGTATGCTACAGGTTTTGGAGAAAGGACGTTCAGCACCTCAGGCACAAAGTGAGTATGGAGCGGTATACACTCCAGACTGCTACATGAGCTTTATGATACAGACTTTAGAACCTGAAACCACTGTAAGTATGCCAAATATGATGAACATTAAAAAATACAGATCAAATTTGGTATGTTGTGTGTACATTAACCAAATACCTGACAAAAGACTTACTGGAGTTTGATGGTTTAACACAGGTGCTTAAAGGACATCTTTATTCTTCATTTTGCAGTACATATGTAAAAGCTGGAAAGTTATCCTACTACCTTACCAATATCCAAAAATAACCCCATACTTCAGAGCCAGAGAAGTGTTATTTTCCTGGATGGTAAAGAATTGCAGTTTATTTAAGAGTGTATATCAACCTGGGTATTGTGGAATCCATAATGTTACATTACACTTCAGGTGTTCTGTGTAATGATGGGTATATACCACAAAACTATATCAGGTATGTTATAAATTTCCACTGTCTTGTCAGTACAGGCTACAGGTGACATGTAAGTATGAGAATGGTGAAAAACCCGTAACTGTAAAGAGTTACATCAGGAAAGCCATGTTTATTGTCCTCGGGGTATATGCATTTAAACTAAAAATGCACATAGTTATGGTATTTCATCTTTCCTGATATAAATGAACTTGCCTTCTCTTAAAGATATACTATGCTCATCTTAGAGTAAAATATTTTTATACCAAAAATTAACTAAAATCAATGTAATTCTTTTTGAATTAAAAGTCTAATTTTAATAACTGTGTGTCGGAAGCTGCATATCCTATTCTTTAAAAACAAACTGCCATTTTTTTAAATGACTTTATATATTCTTTTTGTGTCCATCTATAGTGTGTAGAGTTTAAAACATAAGATATTAATTTTGTGTGTAGTCAAAACATGTTTATTCTATACTTACAAAGGTATTGTGTAGCAATTATCAATACATGTATTTAAAAATATAAAATTTGAACATAAAATATCTTAAATCTTGACAACATCATAAATCATTTTGAAGGGAAAGTTTTTCAAGATATTTAGTGACTAAATAGTGCACAGTGCAGGCCATGATCAGATATGAAGGCTGTTTTTATGATTATTCTGGTGATGACGATTATGTTGAAGATTAGTATTATGATTTTTATGATTATGTATTATTACGTATTTAATCATATTGACAGGGATTTCAGCTAGATTTTTATGTGTATGATGGCTCGGGGGAAGAAAACGTGCCTCGTCACCTTGGATATTCCTTCCTTCTACCATTAGATATAGTTCATAGTGTCAACACCAGAGCTGTTCCAATAACCAGTCTTCAGCATAAACCTCTTGGCCAGATCAAATGTAACTATTTTTTTCTTTTCTTTTTTTGAGAACATGTGATTAAAGGGGAAAGCAACAACATTAAATATATTTATAGGATTAAAGCACACTCTCTATAAATCACTTAGTCAATGTATACATACCCCAGTTTGCAAAATTTGCATTTCTATCAGAATTGTATAATTATTGTATTGTAAATTATATTTCAGATATATTTCTACATGTATTGATCAAGTTATTTGCAGTATGTTAAATGATTATGTTAAACTTTAGCAATACATACCATCTTCTGTCTAAGGGGTTGCCTTTAATGGTTAAGGCATCAGCATTGAGGCACTGTTTATCCCTGTGTGTTTGTAAGAGGCGACAAATGGTTTTGATTACTGGAGTCTATGCTATCTCTTAGCTCCAGCAGTTGTGGTGTGGTTTTGACTCCTGGTGTTGCTTTGAAGTTTGTAATACCTGAGATTAGCCTAAATCATTTTTCCTGTTTCTGCGCTATATGACCTAAACTGTGTTGGTGTGCCGTAACACTAAACAAACAGAAATACATATTTCTAGATCAATTTTTCATGGTTTATACTCATTTATTATGTATAGGTCGAGTTACTTTGCCACAAATGTGTACCGGTATAATATTTAAATCATAAGTAATAATAAATATGATAAATAAAATAATATTAATTTTTTTTGATTCATAATAAATTATCAACAACCTACTATCTGGTGTGAGGCAATATTATTCTTTTTTTCGACTATATGTAACTATGTAATATTACAATGCAATCATCATTTAGATATGTACAAGTGTACAAAATCATTGTTAACTGTATAAACATTTTTTTCTTTTTCTTTCTTTTACAAAAAGGCCAGACTATATATATAATGTACATGTATTTTAGAGTACAATGGAGATATGTTTCTCAACAATGTTAGTTACTAAATGCTGCTTAATTGAAGATACATAAGATACTGAAAATCAATATACACATGTAGTTTGGATGTGATAATAAAGTCCTAGAAATTACTTGAGTAGTAATTGACCCCATACTTGTAAAAGTACTTTCACTTTCTTATTACATGGTATATTTATTTTTAACTACCATAGCACAAAGTAAGACAAAAAAATTGTCACTAATCTATCCAATATTGGACCATCTTTAAGTAAAAAAAAGGTTTAATACTTTTTTTTATTCAAATTTTAGTTGCATATATGGTAGTGAAGCCAATGACTGGTCACAAGTTTGACATGAGTGTATCCTACCAGAAATACTGGAAACATACAAGAGAGCCACTTGATATAGGGCATCGTGGGATGGGAATTAGTTACCATGGTAGTCACATGTAAGTTGTCTCCTTTATTGATTCTATATTATGTTCTGTAATGAAATACATGTGATAATAATAATAAAAAAAAACTACTAGTTTTAGATTGAGAATTTAGTGTTCTATGACTGTTTTTGAGTGAGTAAGAATTTGTATGAATTTGTATTTGTAAGAATACAAATATACATGTATTTGTATTTGTAAGAATACAAATATATATGTATAAACTATTTTAGTTCCCAGTCAGTACACAGACACTTGGGGTGTGGAGCTCAAAATGCTTTTAAAATCCAAATTAAATGTATATTTATCAATCCCAGCACATGTACGGATCATATACATGTATATCAAATTAACTTAAAAAAAGTGTTCTTTGTTGTTTCATTGCAGGTTTGCTCATTAAAAATATTATTTTGCTGTTCATATTACGTTACAGTGAAATATCCTTTTGAAATAACCACCCAATGAAAAGGCGTCATTTCATATGACTGTAAACAGCAATGGATGCCTCCACAGTCTGTGTACTCAAGTACAAAACTTAACTGATTTTAAATTTTTAACAAACATAAAAATGGTTTGCAGTGATAAACAACATGCCATAGTAACTTTATATTGTATATTATTTAATGATCAAGTTCAATATAAAAAATTGCACTAGTTAAACAGCTTAAGGGCGTCAAAACTAATGACTAGGATAAATTATGCAGTTAGTGAAATTGGTTTTATAATACTTAATGAAGAAGGGGCATCCCTGGCTGGGTGGTTAAGGTTATTGACTTCATACCACTTGTCTGACACAGCTGTCCGTTCAGATCTCCCCAGGGACTATGGATTCATTCATATGAGGAAGCTATCTAGCTAGCATGTCGGAGGTTCTACTCAGGTGCCGGTTTGTGCCTGAAATAATGCATTGAGGGTCACCTAAGGTCTTCCTCCACCAGTAAAGTTGGAAAGTTTCCATTTACAACCTTTACAGTGTTGGTGTGACAGAAAACCCAACCAAAAGTAATAATAATATTGATTTAAGATATACTAAGCTCAAATTTCATCAGAAGATATTGATAATTGCTACACAGTCTCTTTGTAATTATAAAATAAACATGTTTTCACTTCACACAAAGTAGTGGTCACAATATGAATATGCATTGTCATTTTTGTGTCGCCTCTACGGAGTAGTGGCGACATATAGGGATCACTTCTCTGTTGTCTGTCTGTCCGTCTGTCTGTCTGTCTGTCCGTCCGTCATAAAACTTGTCCGGACTACACCTCATAAACTACTGGTGCAATTTCATCCAAACTTTACAGGAATGATCAGTACCAAGTCTAGTTGTGCATATTGTCAGCATTTTCCGGTTCAATGATTTTTGTCAGAGTTATGGCCCTTTAATAATTTTTATTTTTAAAGTTTGTCTGGACTACTTCTCTTATACCACTTATGCAATTTCAATGAAACTTTACAGGATTGATCTGTAGCTCAAGTCCTTGCGCATATTGCATGGGTTTTCCGGTTGAATGATTTTTGGCCGAGTTATTGCCCATTGATAAAAAGGTGTTTTTTTCTGTGTGTTGCCAGATACACAAAAGCTTGTCCGGACTACTCCTCATAAACTACTGGTGCAATTACATCCAAACTTTACAGGAATGATCAGTACCAAGTCTAGTTGTGCATATTGTCAGCATTTTCCGGTTCAATGATTTTTGTCAGAGTTATGGCCCTTTAATAATTTTTATTTTTAAAGTTTTTCCGGACTACTTCTCTTATACCACTAATGTAATTTCAATGAAACTTTACAAGATTGATCTGTAGCTCAAGTCCTTGAGCATATTGCACGGGTTTTCTGGTTAAATGATTTTTGGCCTAGTTATGGCCCTTTGATAAAAAGGTGTTTTTTTCTGTGTGTTTCCAGATACGCAAAAGCTTGTCCGGACTACTCCTCATAAACTACTGGTGCATGATTTTATCCAAACTTTACAGGAATGATCAGTACTAAGTCTAGTTGTGCACTGTCCGTCTGTCTGTCCGTCTGTCACAAAATTTGTCCCAACATAAAATTGGCCATCATGAGGCGACACATGTGATTACTGATCGCTCTTGTTTAAGAAAAGATCAAGTTTACTTGACCTGTTATATAGAACGCAGCTTCCCATAAACATAACATAAACATAGTTTTTTCGTTCTTTTATTCAAGTGAGACATATAGAGTAAGAATTCCATAGATTTCAAAAAATGTCTGTGATTAAAATAATTTACATAAGAATGAACATAGTATATTTTTAAAGCCTGGAATTACAATATTAGGCATGATATAAAGAATTGGAATGATATCCATACATACGAAAATAACATTATGATATAACATGTTGTATGGAGCTTAAAGGGAAAGACAAGGTTAGAATAAAAACTTGATTTCAGAAAAAGAATACTATAAATAATAAGTCTTCAAATTTTCTGCCGCCAAATAATAATATTAAACGAATGATAACAAAATTTAAATCGCTAAATCACCGATTTCTACAAATAAGTAAGCGCGGCCATGTTTGTGTATAGACCGTATAAAAACAGGTGCGCGTGATGTCATTTCCCCACATCTTTAGATTCATGATAAATCTAGTTGAATCGTAAGGAAATATTAATTAATGACCAGACAATTTAATTTTCACAGGAGGTGTAGAGGAGATTTTTTATGGTTCAAAATACGTAACAATATCAAAAAAAATATATATAAAAAAATTAAAGAAACGTACGGCTAGCAAAAAGTTCTAGCCGTATGTGAGTCACGAACGACTAGCCAGGACGCACTGTACGTATCGTTTAGCCGTACGGCACTTTTCAAAATTATATGGAAGTCAAACATTATAAAATTGTTGATTTTCATGCTTATCATTTGTTGTTTTATTTGTATGAATTATTAAATCATTTTTGTTAATTTTAAGCACATGGATCGAATAAAAAATGATCGGAGTGGAATAAATAAATAAAAAGAACATTGAATGAAAAAAAACAAAAAAAAAAAAAAAACGGTGAAATGCAAAAATAATTATATAATTTTCAAAACAGTAGATAAATATCGAACATAAAAGCACAGTCAAACAATTAATTAGCCTTGATTAAAACCTATCCAGGGACTGACAATAGAATTTTAGAATGCCTTTCACGGAACATGCAAACTTTCCTTGATGGACAAACTTCTATACAGTACCGTCGGTAATTGTCGCAATTATCAAGAGCCTAACAACAATCATTTTCAGTGTTTGTTGTTTTTTTTTTTTCATATAAAAGGTGTAGAAAATTAAACTTAATGAAACAAAAAAGGATTATTATCAAAAACTATTTCAATTGGTGTAAATGCAAGCAATGGCTATTTTTTTTCTCGACATCTTGCGATGACAAAGATCGATATATATAGCGATCAAGGCGATTAATCTCTAAAAAGTAAACATCCAAAGACAATTAATGCTGTTTCTTGGTTAAAATCCTCGCTTAAAGTCATAAAATAACATATGCATTTTCGACTTCCATAAAATTTTGAAAAGTGCCGTACGGCTAGCCAATACAGCGTGTCCTTGCTAGTCGTACGTGACTCACGTACGGCTAAAACTTTTGGCTAGCCGTACGGGCCCGTACGTTAGCCACTTCCATTATAAAAACCCTACTAAAACGTGTTCTTAATAGTACATATAATTAAATTTTTGCAGTTTGATTCTGACTTTCAAATTTAAAGGTGTGAACATTTGTTATAATTGATGTAAACATTTCAATAATATAAGCAACTCTTTTGAAAAGTAAATTGTTAATATGTCTGTGAACGTATGATGCTGCGCATCGTAATCGTAGCCTAATATTAACTGCAGGCAAATCATTTTTATTGGCTGCTCAAAAGTCTAATTTGCATAATTTATTCACACAATTGCTGGTTCTTACTACTTATGTCTATTACTGCGCATTGTCCATTTTAATTGTTCCTAATTTGCACCAAATGCTCCTGTCACACTGTGTACTGACGATTTTTATTGCTCCTTGTATGCCTCTGTGCCGACAGACCTTTTGATCATGCACCATGTTACCCTGATTGGTTAATCACCCTTGTCAAATATTCTAATGACGAAATAGACATCTATTTTTATACGCTTCATCAGTGAACTGAATGACCTTAGGGGAAATTAAGTTCCGCACCTGTCAAGTTATACTGTAGTAAATTACAGCACATCATAAAATAGCAACACATTTTTTTCAGTTACCAATAATCATTTTAAATATTAAGTAGATTTATGATTTTTTTTTGTTTTATTCAATATTGGATTAAATTTACGGTTGTAGAAATGCGTTTCTGTCGGGGAAAGGAATTTGGTATGTAGATATATATTGGATTTAGTTGATATTTTACCTGAAAAAAAAAGATACATGACCGGCGATGTACCCTATTTGGACAGCTTGTCTAGCGAAAATTAAGTACAAAATAAAAGGATATATCGTCAATTTGAAGAAGTTTCTCATAGTTCCCAAATTAAATTTATGGTTTATCTTTGAAAATTAAGCAGTCATTGCTTAAATCATGTGGTGGGATCATCAGCAAGCTTGAATATCGGAGAAATAATAATTAATGTCGCGGCGTCTTCAATTAATTAATTAAAGCAATTCAGTTCCATATGATGTTTTCATAAATAATATATAATGTACTCAATAAAATTAATAAGTTCTTCATCAAGATATATTTCAGTTGTACCAGCGTGTACACCTATACCGGAAGTGGGTATTACACGTCACAATCTCGGTCTCATCTGTCTCGCGAGAATGACAGAACGCCAAAATGGCGGCGCCCATGAACTTATTTCTCAAGTAAAAAATAGTGTCTTAAAACACGAATTTCTCTCTTATAGGGTTGATGTCAATAGGAAAACTGTCATGGTTCCTCTTTTTAAATGATGAATATTTATATTAGACAGACATCAATCCATCCATTCCTATTCCTTTAATAATAGTTTTATTGTAATTTCCAGGCTAGCTACTGTACCAGAAAACACAGTACATTCTTTGAGGGAGGCTGCAAATCATGTAAGAATTTTACATTTTCATTTCTGTTAACTTAAGTATTCCCAGGTTAACTTTATTATTCCTCTGTAAAAATAATGCAAATGAATATTGTAGAATACCCATTGTCTGTCCATCTGTCTGTGTATGTGTATTATCGATTTTTTTGCATGTTTATAAATTAAGTGTAGGTCACTAATTTCTGAAAGTTTTACTGTATGCAGTTTGTGTTTTATGAGTACGTATGGTAACTTGTCAATATTAATAGAGCCAAGACAGCACAGCCATGCTGCCTGACTTAACTTATGACATGTGCATTACATCAACTTTGGGATATCAAGATAAAAATTTGAAGTTAGTCAGCCAACAATATAGAGCCTAATATCAGGCTACACATATGTGCCGCGTCATGACAAAACCAACAAAATGGGTTTGCGACCAGCATGGATCCAGACCAGCCTGCGCATCCGCACAGTCTGATCAGGATCCATGCTTTTCGCTTACAGACCATATAACAAGTAGAGAAACTGATAGCGATCAGCATGGATCCTGATCAGACTGCGCGGATGCGCAGGCAGGCTGGTCTGGATCCATGCTGGTCGCAAACACACTATGTTGGTTTTGTCATGACACGGCTCATATGTGCAGGCTATCCTGGCTCTATACTTGTGATGAAGGCTAAACGATAGGTTCTAGCAGGGCAAGGGTTAAAAAATAGGGGTGTCGCGGTTAGAAAAAAAATGCTAACAGTTTAAACGGCGACGTAATAACTGTGTTAAACGTTTAACTGACCGTATTAATAAAATTCTTAGATTTCCAACATTAACTTTGTTTCTTTATGACAAGATAGGCTATTTTGTTCATAATTTGTTGTACTTAAAATGATTACAATACATATCCAAATATAGATAAATATATATAAACTATTCTCCGCTCGGGTATTACCGTATTCGATCAAACTGGAAAATATACATTGTAGAGAACAATTAAAATATAAACAATTGTCATATCTTGTCATTAAAAAAAAACTAAAGGAATATCTAGAATCATTTAAAACTTTTTCGTCCCTTAATCAATTACTAACCAGGGTTATTGAATTTTCTAACCAAATTATAGGTTGAAACTGCTGTACCCATTTAAACGTGACACCCCTACTAAAAATCTATCAATGAATTTTTTATATTTATCTACAGGGTGCTGACTTTGTCGAGTTTGATGTACATCTTACAAAAGACAAAGAAGTAATAGTGTACCATGATTTCAAAGTGAAGATAACTTACAAGAAGGTAAATGCACATTTTAATATACTTGAATAGGGGCGTCCATGGCCGAGTGGTTAGGGTCATTGACTTCAAACCACTTACCCCTCACCACTGTGGGTTCGAATCCAGACAGGGACTTTGGATTCTTTCAGTTAGGAAGCTATCTAGCTAGCTTATGGAACGTCGGTGGTTCTACTCAGGTACCCGTTTGTGCCTGAAATAATGCACAGAGAGCACCTGAGGGCTTCCTCCACCAGTAAAGCTGGAATGTTGCCAAATGACCTGTACTGTGTTGGTGTGACGTAAAACCCAAAAACAAAAACAAACAAATATACTTGAGCATTTGAACATGCACTCAAAAAAAATGTTTGTTTATACAAAGAACATTTTTGTTAAATTAAAACAAACTCATTAGAATATGAAAATGCCTCTTGATGACAAATATCAATTTTACTTCTAGAAATATATTTAGTTACAGCTCTTACTAATGCAGTCGCTAAATTGTTAACCTAACCACTGTGCTTATTATAATACTGATGATATATTTTAGAAAAAGAACGGTGGATTGGAGCTGTTAGAAGTTCCTGTGAAAGATCTCAAATTAGAAGAGCTTCAAAATATGAAGGTATTAAATTTTTAGTAATTACAGCATAAAGAAACAATGACCTTAACATTTGTGTCAGACCTGATTATTCAGAAGTGAACTATTGTGATTTTTAGATGTTGCCATCTATAATCTGTTTGAATTAGAGCTGTATTTGATTCAGTGGAAAGCATATTGACAATTTACCAATATTGGATGACAAATATTGGCGATACACCAAAATATTGATAAATACTCCTAATTTCTTGCATAAATTACTTTTTCATACCTGTTTAATTGATTTTAGTAAAATAAATATAATAATAAAAAAATTAACTTAAATCAGACTAAGAATCATGCTAAAAACAATTATTCAATTTACTTCTGAGTATATTTCTTTAATACTTTTTGCATATATTCTGTTTTAAATGCCCCCACTTGATCTATGTAAAAATTTCAAAATTTATGTTTTTAAGCTATTTGAGCTATCAGTGGAGCTCTTTAAATGAGTTATAAATGGTCATTTGGACATGTTTAAATTGTTTCAGTTGTGTAATTGAATTGTATAATGTATTTTTTAGTATTATACATTTGATTCTTATTATGTGTAATTGAAAACTGTGATAATTGTTTTACAGTTATGGCACAAGCCAAGGCCAGCTAACCCTGGTAAGTTCAGTAACTCATGACATTAATTAAAGCTACATGCCTCAAGATAAGCCATACTATTTTAATAAAATCAAACTTAAAAAAATATATATCTTAGACTTTAGGAATGTAAAAATATTAAAGATTCAAGTAATAATTGACATGTTATATGTGGTTAATGACTGATTTTTTTCAATATTATGAATCTTACTAATGCAGTAAGGACTTTTGCACATTTTTACCTCATTTTAGTTATTTACATGAGATATTGTTACAATTAATTAGCTGTAAATTGCTTCCTTTTGGTCGCTACACATTATTATACGATTTCACATACTAAGTTAAAAAAATCATGAAAATTGGCATAAATCTGGAGGCATGCTGCTTTATAGCCATGAGTAATGTTAACATAATTTTACGTTTTCTATATGTAAGATTCAAATAAGCATAGACTTCCCTGCAAAATTGTTTATATTTTAAGACAGCTTTTAAGTATACAAATGTTGCTGACCTTTGCTCTAATAGGATACAAGTATTTGTGCCAAAGGATACAGTTATCAAATATATTGTAAAAACTTAATCCCATTGTCTTCTGAATACATGAACATGTGAATACATGAACATGTAAGTGTCAGGTTACTGGACTTTGACATTATTTTTACATATAAGTTAATGGTTAAAATTTTGTCAATTATTGAAATATGGACTGAATTCTTCATAAACACTAATTTTATTATATGTAAAGCTAACATCATTGGATATTTGTCAAATACTGGATCAGTAGAATAATTATATTTTTGCAAATGTAAAATGCTTTTTGTCAACTAAGGAAATTACCAACCTAAATTCCACCCTGTTTCTCCAACATGGTTGTAATGTGCATAAAAAGTAGTTGAACTGATGTTTTTAATTAGTTTCTTATGTGAAAGAGTGAGAAAAATAACCAATCACTGGGTTTATAGATAGAGAATTGGGAAATTCCAAACCGATCACCATTTTATTGGGTTTTCCGAATCCTCTGTCTAACCCATTGATATTAACCTAGTATATTAGGAAAGTAAACAAAATTGAAATAATATGCTGTATGATTTACAGATGAAGTGAATTCAGAGGATGATTTGCCTGCTGACCTTGAGACATTTCCCACGTTAGAGAGTTGTCTTAATGCTGTAGACAATCATACAGGCTTTAATATAGAACTCAAATATCCTCAGGAACTAAGGGTATGTCAGCTTACCTGTTTAGCTCACCAGTCACAAAGTGACATGGTGGGCTTTTGTGATCGCTTTTCTTCCATCGTTGTTTGTCCATCAGTAAACTTTTACTTTAAACGACATCTCCTCATAAATCACTGAGCCAATTTTCATCCAAACTTCACAGAAATGTTCGTTTGGTAGTCAACTTTAAAAAATGTTCAAAGAATTTAATTCCAAGCAGAACTCTGGTTGCCATGGCAACCGAAAGAAAATAAAATATCTTCTTTTAGAGAACCCAAAGAGCTAGAGCTTAAATATTTGGCATGAAACATCATCTAGTCAGTGTCTACCAAGTTTGTTCAAATAAATGCCCTGGGGTCAAAATTGGCCCCGCCCGGGGGGTCATTGATTTTCCTTATTTGTATTTTGTAAAAACTTTAAAAGTCTTCTTCTAAAAAACCCAAATAGCTAGAGCTTAGCTATTAAGCATGAAACATCTTCTAGTGGGTGTCTACCAAGTTTGTTAAAATAAAAGCCCCTGGGTTAAAATTGGCCCCGCCCGGGGCCTAAATACAGGTGAGCGATTTCGGGGCCATCATGACCCTCTTGTTATTTCAAGGATGAGTAATTATAAAATAGAAAAATAGTCATGTCACAGTTGTTAGATTAGGCAAAACTCTATCAAAGTGACCTTTTGTACATTTTTTTATCGTCAACTTGAACTGAATTGACTACACTTCAGCCTCATTAAAACGCTCATGTTGGGGTCCAATGTCTCAACACCGCGTTCTAACGAGGCTCTCATTAGAACGCTCATTGCGAAATTACCGCATTACCCCACCCACTGCATATATATTTAACGCTGATTTTTTTACTTACTGTTCAATGAATATCGACATTATCTTTTTCTAAAACCATTCAATGATGTAAACATATATTATATTCACAAATAATACTAATTATATTTAAAAGAAAGGAAAAACTTTCGAAAGAAAATTATAAATCATGAATGTAGTGTAAAACAGGTAGCCATTACTGTAATGACGTTTTATTAACTAGGGGACACAACTAAAGCTGGACTGTAAATGACACTGTAATTTACAGTCCAGCTTTAGTTGTGTCCCCTAGTAAATCAAACGCCAATTACCACCTGTCATGGCCGCTCTATTTACAGTGCAGGATTTTAAATTGATTTTGGGCTTGTGGGTTATTTAATTCAGCGAGGTTTACATGTCAAAGATATGTGTGTGAATTTCAGTTTATTTCTACTCGCCACCGAATGCCAATGTAACAGTTATGATATGAATTTGAGATTTTGGAAACAATTTGATGCATGACTGATGGACAGGTAAAACAACAAAAGAGCGGATAAACGCTTACCTGGGCATGTTTTTCACACCTTTGGCGATCATAAATGTCCTAATAACAATTGTTTATTGTACTTGACAGTCAAATTGAGCAAGCGTTATAGCGCGCTATAAATCTAGGTCTACTTAAAAAAAAATTTTTTTTTTTTTTGGGAGCCAAGGTCTATGAGCGCTCTACTGAGATTAGCGTTATAGTGAAGAGCGAGTTATCGAGGCTACAGTGTATATATTTCAAAAGATTGACGGTTATAATGGTGATTAACCAACCAAAAGTTAAATATGTTTAGGGTAAAATCCAAGTCTGTCTTAAATATAAAAAGGTTGTCCCACTCTTTTTATAAATTGAATGTTACAGGTAAATTCCAATGAATATTTACAGAAATATCCATTAGCATAAATGATTTTATTTTTTTTACAGACTGGAACACATGATTTTATTTTTTTTACAGACTGGTACACATGATTTTATTTTTTTTACAGACTGGTACACATGATTTTATTTTTTTTACAGACTGGTACACATGATTTTATTTTTTTTACAGACTGGTACACATGATTTTATTTTTTTTACAGACTGGAACACATTATTTTATTTTTTTTACAGACTGGTACACACGAGCAAGAAGGGTACTATGATATTAATGTATTTATAGACACAATATTACGTGTTGTGTTTGAACATCATGGTGGTAGACGTATTGTGTTCTCAACTTTTGACCCTGATACTTGTGTGGCGTATGTATTTATATATACTTTATATCTGTGTTTGATCAATCTGACTAAAGTTTAGATCTACTTATTTCTTTTATGTAGATCTGATGACGACCATATTTTTTTATGTCAAAGTTGAGCAAAGAATATCTTTCATGTGATGTCAGTCCTGACCTAAGTAAATCTAAAAAAGATCACTCTTGTATGAAACTTGAAATGTTGATAATGGATTTTACTAAAAGAAATATTGTTGGCTCAACTATTCATGGACTTATAAGGAGAGCTTTTATACTTATCTAGGTGTTGGCATGACACATTTGTTTAAGCTTTTGCATGCAATGGTGTCACAAAAACTATGTGGAAATTATTTAAAACACAAAAGGAGGTCATTGTCCAAGGCCCATAACTCTTAACATTGATTAGACAGAATTATGGCCCTTTATGATCTAGGGATTTTCTACATAAGGCTCTTATTTTACTATCCAGCACTGAGGATATTCGAGCAAGCTGTCCCACTGACAGCTGTTGTTTTTAACTATTTCATTCAAAAAGCTGTATGGTGTATTAAGAACAATGAGTTAAACATATCTAGATTAGCATGTATGAATAACAAAGATACTTAACATTCAATACAAAATGGGCAATAATGGTTTTGTTATGAATTTTGTTCACTGTTAAGATAAAGAAAACAGAATCCCTTAAGAAAGCCCAACATGGCAAAATTGAAAATGTTTCAAGCTCGGTTTGATTGAGTCTATTCACGGACGGTAGTGGTAATTGCAAGCTACTGTCAGCGCCCCCTAGTACAGGCTTAAACAAAATTCGACAATTTTGAATTTTTAAAGTTATATTACTTTAAAAAGACATAATGTTCATATTTTGATAGTCAAGTTGAGCTGAATTGACTTTATATTTCAAAAGATTGACTGTGAAAATGGTGTTTGACCAACAGTTGATATTGGAAAATGTTTAGGGTAAAATTAAAAATCTGCATAGATTTTAAAAAGACTGCCCCACTCTTTTTATAAACTAAGCATTATACGTAAATTCTAATGGACATTTATAGAAATTTCATTCTGATCTGTGTGTTATTTATTTTTTATGTGAACTTAATTATTTAACATATTTTGATCTTCACCCGTTCACTCACTATAAACCCTTGGATGGGCATAATGTCACTTTAAGAAAATTTCAAATAATTATTTTTCATTTTAAGCTTACGTCTGAAGCAGAATCGGTTCCCAGTGTTGTTTCTGACACAAGCTGACACAACAATGTATGAACCCTATGGGGATATGAGAACAAGATCTGTTCCTATGGCAGCAGAATTCTGTATTGCTCACGATCTGTTGGTCAGTATATTAATTATTAGGATTTTGTTATTGTAATTATGAGGGTTAATCAAAATGGTTGTGATCTTGAACTTTTTGTTTTACTGGATTTGTTTTGAAAAATTTATACAATAAAAGGTAAATATAAATTATGAACTAAGAGGTTGACTTCTTTTATATTTTATGCATTCTGTTATTAAGTGCTTCAAAAGCTGATAAGTGGGGTATCTTTCTCCAGCAATTAAAGCAACCATGGAATCTACCAATTTGACATCTATAGGGTTGTGATTAAAACTCCTACCAAGCCTGCACCTCTTTCTTTTGTTTTGGTCCATAAAAGCTTAAAGATATTATGTTTTTTTGTGTTGTTATATATATATTTACAGTACCGGTACATGTATATATAATTTCTTAAAGGTGTCATGTATTTATATTTTCAGGGTGTAAACCCAATGTCACAGGTTCTGTTGAGAGATTTATCTCTGATTGACTATGTCAAGAATAGTGGCCTCATTTTGTTCACCTGGGGTGAGGACAACAACAATGCTGATGTTATTGATAAACTCAAGAAATTGAAGGTGGACGCTATAATATATGACAGGTATGAGCTTCTTGTAGTGTTTCAAGTGTACTTCTTACTATGATCATATACAGGCATTAAGATTAGGTTAATCAGGAGAATGGGGAGGCTTTGTGTGTGTGTGTGTGGGGGGGTAGCTTTTAGATACCACTTTTGTCCATGAACAGGCTCAATTAAACGGAGCCTGTAACTCCTTCAAGGTTTCCATTTTTTATCATTTTCTGGATACAGAACATAAAACATTGATTCAGCTCTCTTGTCTAGAACTAATATTTTCACTATTGCATTACATTCACATGATCAGACAGCCTATTCAGTAGCAGTTTTTCATTTTGTTAATAGACAAGCTACAGTTGCTGATACAGGCATTGATTTTCCAGATATGTATAAATGGGATTTTCAAATAAATAGTGAAAGTATTATCGAAAAAGATTTTAAGAATAAACTGAAATTAAAAAAAAAAGAGATAAAGAAAAATATTTTTGATTAACTGTCAAATGAGCAATTTAAAACAAACAAAAAAGAAAACTTGTCATGAAATTTCAGTTATCCCAAATCTAGAATGGGAATATAGTCCTTAAATAAAGCAGACAAACATTAGTTTTTTTTCTAAGAAGGCAATACCCTGACCCAAAAAATGCCTTAATTTCAGCTACACATAGACAAAACAGACATATTCATGGAAAAATACTGTATAAAGAAAAAACTTAGAGATACTAATAGAAGGTTGTAGGTGGTGAACCTTAACCATGCTAAATATCTTATAAATAAGTGGACTTGTCCCACTTACAATCTTGACAAATCTGTAAATCATTTTAAGGGAAACTTCAAAATATGTATTGACTTTATAGTGTACCATGCGGACCATGGTCCACTGGTAAGATGGCGCTGCTCATATTGCGGTCTCCACATGTTGTCTCCACTTGTTGTCTCCACTTGTCGCATAGGTAGATTAAGCAGGCTAAAGGTTAAAGTCAACATCTTAAAAGTCAATATCAGGTCACTGACCTTTAGAGTGGTCAGTAACATTAATGACAAATGCTTTCCGGAAGCTTTGTGGTGGCTGTCTGGGAAATCAAATTGATAGACATGATAAAGGTCAGTAAACAGAAAGAAAAAAACAACATTAATTGGTTGGGAATGGAAGCAGTTCACTGTACTATCAATCACATGTTTCTATATCCCAAAAACACACATGTTTTTTTCATAAAAATAGACACTGCAATATTTGTACAGTATAAACAAACAGGATGGAACAAAGTCCTAAATTCTGAATCAGAATACCTGGAATATATGGCAGATATTCCTAAGAACAAAACCAGTCACGAGGACTGCCAATGTGACGCGGAAGTTGAACGTTCTTGAGACCTGTTACCTTCCTGTAAAGGCCAAACCTTAAAATTGTTTATCGAAACACATGTTAAATTTGACTGCATGGCTATTAACAAAAAATCTTTTAGAACGGAGGGATTTTCAAAGAAATCTAGAAAACTTCTCACAGCAGCCTCATGGTGTGAAGGTATAAAGCAAGATACAGTGAGTGTAGTTGCTGGGAAAGGGAAATTGACCCATGTTAGGCAATTTTAATTCTGTAATGAAGGTTTGCAGTGTTATACCACCTATTAATGTGACCTAAAGCAGATTACAGATCAATGCTGTCATCAGTTTTACCATCAGTTGACAAATTTCCTATTGGTCAGCATAGATTTATTATAAGACAGTTAAAGGTTGTTTTCAATTTAAGACCTCCCATTGGAAAATAAGTTCCAGAGTAGGTCGCGCCAGGTCTTGTTGGTCTCATAAAAGATATGAGAAAACAGTGATAAAATATAGCTTGTAATCACATTATTGTTACTAAAGGAGGGTAAATAGTGTTAAGAAGTATCTTAACATTTATTTGTATGTACATGTATATGTATAAATAGGATTTTTAGTAATGTATATTGTTTGTATATGTTAATCTTATGAGCAATACTGAAAACCTTCAACCCTGTAGAAATTCTTATTGTTATCATCAGATTAGTAGGGATGTGAAATAAAATTAGAAAATTTAAGTATTAAATTGAAATTAAATGAATGTATACTTACCTAATGATAACACTATTATACCCTCTTAATTTAACGTGCCTTGCATGTTTCTCAGTTAATCTGGTGACTCATTAGACTGCCAGAACATATGGACATCTTTCTTTAAAAGAGGGTAAAGTTATTTTTAGAACAGACAAACAAGTGAATTACAGGTGACAGTTCATGACTAGTTAATGCATATGTTATCACCACCTGGTAAGTATACTTAAAATTTTCCAATTAACTATATACATTCAAATTGTTTCTGTTAGATATTAACCTTTTCCCTTATATAAGCGTGTTTCGACGGCTTTTTGCCCCTCAAACAGTGAAAAAATGCCCTATTTAGGCCCCAAACACTGTCTTTTGTTTGAGAAATGTTGTTAAAAAAAGTGAACAATTTTTTTGGCGCCGTCCCCCATCCAAATATTACATCAGGGGGTTGCCAGAAGGGGGATGTGCCCCCTTTGGGGGGTTTGAAGGGGGGCGGAGTCCCCCTCATTGCCAAGAAAATTTTGTACTTGTGAGAGGCTTAAAATGACCCCAGGTTGATCATAAGGTAACGTGTAACCAACGCTGAAAAGCCTTTGACTCTATCTCAATCCCTTGAGAAGTTGCAGCACTTTGAAATAAATTTTGATGGAAAAAATGGAGGCAAAAAAGTGATTTTTGGCAATTTTGAGATGTCCCCTCGTTGCCATGGTAACAGGAAATTTAAGACTGAGCATGTCGTTACAAAGGCAATGGTCCAGTCAACATTTGTGCCAAGTTTGATTAGTATTGAAGCATTTTTCATAGCAGTTTGAACTTGTAACAGGAGGCTTTTCAGTGAAAATGGCCATTTTTCACAATATGCTCATGGGGGGAAAGGGTTAAACAAGTTTTCATATATATTTCAGAATTGACTGTTTCAAAACAACAAAAGAAAGTATATTCAAACTGGAGCACAAGAAAAAGTTGGAGAAATTACATGACCAATATCCATCAACAATTGATCTGGAAAGTCCAACGAATAACCTTGATAGTCCTGGAACAAGTGCTCTATCATAGCACTATTGATGTGAAAAATGTGTCGTAACCATAGAAACTTATGACATTTAATTTTTCATGCATGGCAACAAGATACTTCACTTATGCAATTCTTTCTTTACTGGGAGAATTATTTTATTCTTGTTTGTTATTTTAACAAACATTCCACTGATCGTTTTCAGAATTTTGATTGTTTTAATTCTTCTTTGATTAATTTTCAAGTAATTATTTTGGCATATATGCTGAATAATTGAATCTTTATGAGCTGCTATGTGGCATACAAAATGGAGAAGGTCCTCTGCTTATTTTTATAAAACTTCATTGACTTAAGGTTTAGGGGGGTATATAGGAGTTAGCTTTGTCGGTCAGTAAAGTTTGGAATGACCCCCCAGCGATCAAGGTCACTGTTAATGAAAATAGAAAAAATGGTTTTTCGGACAATAACTAGTTAGGAATGAAATGTTGTAATCACACTTGATATTAAGCAAACTCATATGAAGACCATGGTTGTGATTGCTTTTGTACTTTCTGTGTTCAGGGTCACTGTTACTAAAAGTTAAAAAATCATTGCCGGATGATAACTAGAGTAAGCAATGAGAAATTAATCAAACTTTGAATATAGCAAGCTTGTATGTTGACCCTAGTTGGGATTGCTTTTTTGATCCCCTATGGTCAAGGTCTTTGTTACTAAATATAGAAAAATAGTTTCTGTATGATAACTAGAGTAAGGAATGAGATATTGCAATGAAACTTGGTATACAGCAAGCTTATATGATGACTCGGGGTTGGGATTGTTTTGACCACTTTGTGTTTAGGTCAAGGTCACTGTTACTAAATATCTTTTACAAAAATAATGGAAAACAGATGTTTATACTCTTTAACAACACAATTTATCGTAATTATTGGTACACAGATGAAATATCATAAAATATAGGTCGAGTTCCAATTTTACTTCAGACCACTTATTTTTTTGGTAAGAAGTTAAGATCACAGGCGGGGGTATGAATCACATTAAGTGATAGCTCTAGTTTGTACTTAAAGGCCATATTGGTTTTTTGTTCCCAGGCTGGATAGTCATAATGTGACTTTAACACTGTTGGTATGACTTTAAATTATTACCATACCAAAGTGAAAGTGTATTCTAAATGCATCGTATCATGGTATATTGAAGCGCATTATGATAAATTACTACTTTTGCTACTATGTAGCATAAAATTGAGAAAACATTCTCCAGCTACTATGTAGCAAAGAGTCCCTATGCATATGATAAGGCATGTAATAAAATAGCTTTTTTTTCTTTTTTTTTACTTGTAAATGTATGCTCATTGACAAATACTGGTACACAGTAAAACAGGGCCTATTGTATTATATCACCATTGTTAATGGGTGGTTCTCTAATATTGTATGGCCTTTCCTATATGAATATAGGAACTGTTAAACTGGTAAACATTTATGTTATAAGTGATTTATCAATTTGAAAGTTAAATTTTTCATCAGGTTTTGTGTGTTGTTGTTGTTGTTTTTTTACATAATTGAAGACCAAAATGATATTGACTGGTTTTTAATTCACATTGTTAAAGGGTTTTAAAACAGTTATTAAATATTTATATCTTATCTATTCTATAGAATTTAGGTATCAAGCAGAGGTCATTTTTAGGTATTTGAGGTCAAGGCCACTGATTCTAAAAATAGATTATTACTAATATAACATTAATTTACAGATATGTAGTTAGCTTGATAGATATTTAGTATGAATGTACATGTAGCTTGCATGGGCATTTATACTTGGTTGGGGTTTTGAAGGTTGCAAGGCCAAAGTCTGCCCTGGCATTGATGCTAGAACAGATTGTTTGTTTGTGTGTGTGATTGTTTTCCTCATTCAACTTTATCATTGTAATGCAATGTTTTAACTGTGTGTAAGCAGCATTGGCAAGTACATGTGTTGATGACTCTTGTATTCTTTTATACCAGTATATAAAACCTGTACAAACCTTTGATGGTATAGCTATATCTGTAGAATACTGGTTCAGATTATACCAGTATATAAAACCTGTACAAACCTTTGATGGTATAGCTATATCTGTAGAATACTGGTTCAGATTATACCAGTATATAAAACCTGTACAAACCTTTGATGGTATAGCTATATCTGTAGAATACTGGTTCAGATTATACAGTATAAAAACCTGTACAAACCTTTGATGGTATAGCTATATCTGTAGAATACTGGTTCAGATTATTCCAGTATGCCACAAATGAGAATTGGAAATATTTAAAGAATCTCTGTTGCTGTTATATTTGTGTTAGTAGTGTTGCAGTTGTTTGTTTGTACCTTTAGATGTTATTTATAGGCTCACATAATATTTATTTATTGTTTTTACATGATATTTGTAAACAAACAAGTTTTATCAATTCTTTATAGCCAGTTTTAAGCAAATAATATATATTCAAGTTTTTATTAAGTTAAAGAGTTTTTCATTGTTGTTTATGTATTCGCACTATTCTGTGTTGGACTTTTTCACACCAATTTTAAGAATATTTAGTATGTTTTGTTGTCTCCTGTCTCAACATCATGTTATTTTGTACCACAATGCTATTCAGAGGCATCTAGTGTAGTAACACCTTGTTGGATCTCCCACAGTTTGCTATTTTTTCTGGGTCATTTTTATTTTCTTATTTTAGCTATTTATAGATAAAACAGGGATACGTTAAGATTTAGTCAAATAATTTTTAACCAGGTTTTCCGAAGGAAAAAACTGGTTATTAGATTGAGGTATGTCTGCGGGCGGATGGGCGGGCGGGCGTGCGTAAACAATTTCTTCTGTGCGCAACTCCTCCTATATTTCTCAACAGATTTTGACCAAACTTTCACAGAACATTTGTCATCAAGTGCCCTGGCGCATATTGTCGGGGTTTTGTGATTGGATAATATTTGACCTAATTATGGCCCTTTGTTTTTAGCTCACCTGTCACAAAGTGACAGGATGAGCTTTTGTGATCGCTTTTCGTCCGGCGTCCGTCCGTCGTCCGTCTGTCCGTCCGTCCGTAAACTTTTACTTTAAATGACATCTCCTCATAAACCACTCAGCCAATTTCATCCAAACTTCACAGGAATGTTCCTTTGGTGGTCACCTTTAAAAATTGTTCAACGAATTTAATTCCATGCAAAACTCTGGTTGCCATGGCAACCGAAAGAAAAAACTTTAAATATCTTCTTTTAAAAAAACCATAAGAGCTAGAGCTTAGATATTTGGCATGAAACATCTTCTAGTGAGTGTCTACCAAGTTTGTTCAAATAAAAGCCCTGGGGTCAAAATTGGCCCCGCCCCGGGGGGTCATTGATTTTCCCTATATGCATATAGTAAAAACTTAAAAAATCTTCTTTTAAAGAACCCAAAGAGCTAGAGCTAAGATTTTTAGCATGAAACATGTTCTAATAGGTGTCTACCAAGTTTGTTCAAATAAAAGCCCTGGGGTGAAAATTGGCCCCGCCCCGGGGGGTCATTGATTTTCCCTATATGCATATAGTAAAAACTTAAAAAATCTTCTTTTAAAGAACTCAAAGAGCTAGAGCTTAAATATTTGGCATGAAACATCTTCTAGTGAGTGTCTACCAAGTTTGTTCAAATAAAAGCCCTAGGGTCAAAATTGGCCCCGCCCCGGGGGGTCATTGATTTTCCCTATATGCATATAGTAAAAACTTAAAAAATCTTCTTTTAAAGAACCCAAAGAGCTAGAGCTTAGATATTTGGCATGAAACATCTTCTAGTGTGTGTCTACCAAGTTTGTTCAAATAAAAGCCCTAGGGTCAAAATTGGCCCCGCCCCGGGGGGGTCATTGATTTTCCCTATATGCATATAGTAAAAACTTAAAAAATCTTCTTTTAAAGAACCCAAAGAGCTAGAGCTAAGATATTTAGCATGAAATATGTTCTAATGGATGTCTACCAAGTTTGTTCAAATAAAAGCCCCTGGGTGAAAATTGGCCCCGCCAAAGGGGGTCTTTGATTTTCCCTATATGCATATAGTAAAAACTTAAAAAATCTTCTTTTAAATAACCCAAAGAGCTAGAGCTAAGATATTTAGCATGAAACATGTTCTAATGGGTGTCTACCAAGTTTGTTCAAATAAAAGCCCCTGGGTGAAAATTGGCCCCGCCCCGGGGGGTCATTGATTTTCCCTATATGCATATAGTAAAAACTTAAAAAATCTTCTTTTAAAGAACTCAAAGAGCTATGGCTAAGATATTTAGCATGAAACATGTTCTAATAGGTGTCTACCAAGTTTGTTCAAATACAAGCCCAGGGGTCAAAATTGGCCCCGCCCCGGGGGTCATTGATTTTCTTTATATGTGTTTAGCAAAAACTTTAAATCTTCTTTGAAAAAACCCAAATAGCTAGAGTTTAGATATTAAGCATGAAACATTTTCTAGTAAGTGTCTACAAAGTTTGTTCAAATAGAAGCCCTTGGGTCAAAACTGGCCCGGCCCCAGGGGTGTCATTGTTTTTAACTATATGTGTATAGTAAAAACTTAAAAAAAATCTTCTTTTAAAAAGCCCAATGAGCTAGAGCTTAAATGTTTAGCATGAAACATCTTCTTATGGGTGTCTACCAAGTTTGTGCAAATAAAAGCCCTTGGGTTAAATTGGCTCTGCAACGTTGGGGGGGGGGGGGTGGGGGGGGCCTATATACAGGTGAGCGACCTCAGGGCCATCATGGCCCTCTTGTTTTCCTTTAACAGAATATATAGTGAACAATTTTTTCTGTATGCAACTCCTCCTATATTTCTCAGCAGATTTTGACCAAACTTTCACAGAACCTTTGTCATCAAGTGCCATGGCCCATATTGTCGGGGTTTTGTGATTGGATAATGTTTGACCTAATTATGGCCCTTTGTTTTTTTTCCTTATATAGAATATATAGTGAACAATTTCTTCTGTGTGCAACTCCTACATTTCTCAGAGGATTTTGACCAAACTTTCACAGAAGCTT
Organism: Ruditapes philippinarum; assembly: GCF_026571515.1. Taxonomy (NCBI): domain Eukaryota; kingdom Metazoa; phylum Mollusca; class Bivalvia; order Venerida; family Veneridae; genus Ruditapes; species Ruditapes philippinarum. The sequence goes on from NW_026855317.1 coordinate 87,215, forward strand.
TGTTATCAAGTGCCCTGGGGCATATTGTCGGGGTTTTGTGATTAGATAATATTTGACCTAATTATGGTCCTTTGTTTTCCTTATACAGAATATATAGTGAACAATTTCTTCTGTGTGCAACTCCTCCTACATTTCTCAAGGGATTTTGTTCAAACTGTCAAAGAAGCTTTGTCATTAAGTGTCCTGGCGCATATTGTCGGGGTTTTGTGATTGGATAATTTTTGACTTAATTATGGCCCTTTGGTTTTTATCCTTATACAGAATATATAGTGAATTCTTCATCTGTGTGCAATTCTTCCTACATTATTCATGATTTACATTGCACATAGTTACAATTTGTTTCTTGTATTTGTATTTCAACTACAACATATTAATCTACAATGGTGATAATTGAAAACCTGGTTTCGTGGCAATGCCATGTTTCTTGTTATTTTTAAATTGTTTTGTATTAATAGGTTTTATTTCTGTGTTGAGAAATTTTACTTTCACTTCGCATCATTAACATGAGGTAACTTCTAACACTGCTAGTATTTTACACAACTGAGTGGTCATCAAACTTTAAGCATGAAATAAAAAATCACTTTATTTATTTTTATTGGCTTGATTTTTCATAGAAAATGGAGAGCTATTATACTCACTCAGGCATCGGCAATAAGTGTTACACTTTGGTTACATTTTTGCTTCCAAGTTGGTATCTTTAAAACTATTCAAGAAATGGATTGAAACTTCACACACTTGATCTCTGGCATGAATTTGGACAGAATTAATTCTACCTTATCCAGAACTGAAAATAGTCCAATGCTGTGCTATCCTATTGACAGCTCTAGTTTTTAACCAAGTACTCTTTAACTTTTAGCATGATACTACATTTTTGTACTTCTGTTTTAAGTTCAATTTCTTTTACTTGAAATCAGAAGCTTATTTGATATCATTTGGTCAGGAAAAAAAATTATATTTTTCTTATTTAAGACCATTGTACTTCTTATATGAAATATACTTGAATTGCTTTACATATCTTTCCATTTATAGATTTTCCAGCCGCCAGCTCATTTTGTTAGACTTAGGATATTTATACATGTATATACTTTATTCAAAAATAAGACATGATATTTCCTTCATTTTATTTAGGTAAATTAACATTAACACACAAAAGATTGTAATATCTGAATTTCATAAATCAAATATCATCACAAGGAAATAAACAGTAAATAACAATTGTAATCATCAATATGATCTTTTCTGATGTCACCTGAAAAAAACCTGACTGATCTTAATTCACAAATCATTCATTTTTAACATGTTTTATGTGTCCTTCCACTTCGTCTACTAACATTGTCTATGACTGGCCCCTCTACTTGTTACCCAGGCTTTCATTCAAATTCAATTTCTTCATGTCTCTCTGGATCAGTGGTATGGATAGTGCGAATAGGTCAGCATTTCTTCCCCTCTTTTGTAGTTATTTAAACTAAGGGATAGGTCAGTGTTATTATCAGTTGAACAATACACAGAACTGTACATGTATTTGAACTACTATTTGTATTACTATTGAACTACTTTTTGAAAACAGTCAGCAAATAGTAGAAAAAAAACATGTTTTTTGTTTTGTTGATTTTCTCTTGTTCATAAATATGTGGAGGTTGTGTGTAAGGGGTGAATTACGTACATGATGGGAATGGGGTGTGATTTGAAATAATAATTTAATACCTCATTGTCAGTCAGTTGAATCAAACTTTTCTATGTTATTTTTTTTTGAGATTTAGGACGTTGATTAAGTATTTCAAGTTTAAAGTAGGTTTTGACTTAGAATTTTATTGTGAGTTTTTAGCTATTCCTGTTTGTAACACTGTTGATTTATATTCGTTTGTGTATACTGTATTGTATATCTATCACCATAGATAACCAGATAGGTAGTAAGTATTTGCATAATATGAGCCTCGTCACGACCAAACCAACATAGTGGGTTTGCAACCAGCATGGAACCAGACAAGCCTGATCAGGAACCATGCTGTTCGCTATCAGTTTCTCTATTTGTAATAGGGTTGGTAGGCGAACAGCATGGATCCTGATCAGACTGCGCGGATGCGCAGGCTGGTCTGGATCCATGCTGGTCGCAAACCCATTATGTTGGTTTTGTCATGACGCTGCTCAAATATGATGATGTCATCTGTACCAAATTTTTATCAACCTTAGACTCTACAAATGTATGATTGACAATCTCTATTTTTATTATTTGATTTTTTTTACATATTTCTTTTTAAATCTTGATTCGTTCACATGAAAGTTGTAAATTGAAATATTGACTTTTATTTTTATTTTTTTAGTCATATTTTTCAGCAAAACTTTTTAATGAAATACTGCTGTGCATGCCTTATATCATAACATTTGAAATTTATTTCTGAAAATATTTGTTGAACAATCTGTTGTTTTTGTGTAATCTTGTTTTTCTTTTTGAATTTAATGTTCAAGATTTTTAATGTTGTAACATGGTGGTTGGTCAAAGAGTTATATAGGTTGCCGTCCAATACTATCTTTAGTTGTTCGGTCTGTTTACTGGTATTGTTTGCCGCTTTCTGATCTTCACAAACCTGTACAAGATTAAAACCAAGTTATTATATAACAAATAATAACAAATTCTATGCACACTCGTAGATAAGGTAACCGTCTAGATGTAGAAATAGGTTTTTTTTTATGTGCGCACTTCGGCTCTTCAGGGTTATATAAAGGCATTGTATACAAAGTGTTTCAGCCAATTAAATTCCGAGAAATTTATTTGCAATATTATAAACATCGTTATACGGTACATGTGTTCACAATGTTACAATATTCTATGTTACTAGCGCATGTCAGCATCTTCAGATTACAGCTATACTGTAATAACGGCGGAAAGTTTCAATATGTTTTTTTTTTTAGCTTTTGCAAGTACATTGTGCACAGTAGTGTCATAGTTGCAAAATATCCCCGAATTTCAAACCGCTGAATTTGATAAGATAATGTAGAAATTACTCTGACGGATTCGGTTGGACTACGTACGTCAGAAATTTTTTAATGAATTTATTATTACATTAAAAGGTGTAGAAACAAAGTTTCAAGCCAAATTATCAAATGACGATCTTAAAGTGTCTTAACCCTTTCCCCCATGAGCATATTGTGAAAAATGGCCGTTTTCACTGAAAAGCCTGCTGTTACAAGTTCAAACTGCTATGAAACTATGAAAAATGCTTCAATACTTATCATACTTGGCACAAATGTTGACTGGACCATTGCCTTTGTAACGACATGCTCAGTCTTAAATTTCCTGTTACCATGGCAATGAGGGGACATCTCAAAATTGCCAAAAATCACTATTTTGCCTCAATTTTTTCCATCAAAATTTATTTCAAAGTGCTGCAACTGCTCAAGGGATTGAGATAGAGTCAAAGGTTTTTCAGCGTTGGTTGAACGTTACATTATGATCGACCTGGGGTCATTTTTAGCCTCTCACAAGTCCAAAATTTTCGTGGCGATGAGGGGGACTCCGTCCCCCTTCAATCCCCCCTAACAGAAGGGGGCACATCCCCCTTCTGGCAACCCCCTGATGTATCTTTTGGATGGGGGGCGGCGCCAAAAAAGTGCTCAATTTTTTAAGCAACATTTCTCAAACGAAAACTTATGTTTTGGGCCCAAATAGGACATTTTTTCACTATTTGAGGCCTAAAGGGGGGGGGGGGTCGAAAGTGCGTTGTTTCGCGTATATATGTGGTAAAGGGTTAAGACATTTAAGAATGAGAGCGAAGTTTGAAAAATTGAAGTTAGATATATTGAAGTTTGATATATTGCAAGCGAAACTATGATATTTTACCAAAATTTAAGCTCTTTAAGTCACTTTTTGGACAACGTTTAACTTCTCTGATATTATATATATGTTATTTTTTTTAGTTATAATATTTATAAGTGTACAAGTTTATATATTGATGTTAATGTGTGCTATTTACCAAATCGGATTGTTTAGTGATCTGGATTGTTTAGATATCAATTTCCTATAAATAAAGGAAAAAGGTGTATTCATCAATTCATTTAATTAAAAAAGACCTTCATAAAAATTCATTTCATATACTTGTTCTGATCATTATTGAAACCAATTAACGAATTTTGATATTTTTTCAGTTCTTTATTATTGTTAAAA
>NW_026855318.1:0-91325 GCF_026571515.1 Ruditapes philippinarum
TATTCAAAATTAAAATTTTTTTGTTAGATTCATTTAAAAATACCTAAAAAGCAAACCCTGTCAGAAGGACAGCTTGTTTTTTTTGCTTATTCTCGGTGCTTGATTGCAAAACAAGAGCCTGCGGATAAATTATGGAAAATGTTCAAATTTGAAAAAAGGACAAATTAGTTCTGTAAAAATCCATGTTTGAGTTATGGGCCTTGGACAGTGACCTCTTATTATGCTCTCAAATAAGTTCAAATAAATTTCAACCCATTCCCTTTAGTAGTTTTGGCGATACCAACTTGCATGCAAAAAACTTAACCAAATTCTTACTGTTACATCAACCCTAGTTACACCAGCACTCCCTATTCTTTAAATAGTTAATAAAAAAGCTAAAAAAAGGAAACTTTTGACAGTTTCATCATCAAATGTTTGACAAAAGCTTAACATATTCAACGACAACCCCATCATTGAACATCTTCTATTATGGTTCCCATTTAAATTGACATTTGGGTCCCTTTGCCAATTACCGTTAAACCAAATGCGAAGTTCCGCGAATTAAGATTTTCCCGAAATAGGCCTCTTAGCAAATTTCAAACCATCCGAAATGGGCCTCTTAGCAAATTTCAAACCATCCAGAATTAAGAAATATTAAAGTCACCACAAATAGACCAAAATGCATGTAAACAGAAACTAATTTACTATCAATATAAAAATTATCAATTTTAATCCAAATCTCCACAACAATCCTTATGAAAAAATTAATTTTTAGTTTTAAATTCTATAAATTTCATATTTTAATTAAACAAAATTAGCAACTCCAACTACATATTTTACACAGCCAACTAAAGTTAGTAATATCCACCCCAAAATGGAATAATCTAAAAACAGGCAGAAAAAAAAGAACATTATTTAAAATCAAATCATGCAATTAAGGTTAAGTTGCAAAAAAATCTCAAATTCTTCTTCTCTTTGTTTATTGTATCATTAACAAATAAATGTTCTTAAAAACAAAAGAACATTCAGGTATACTTTGAAATGCTACCCTACCTTTAAAGATTATCCCAGACCGTGTTAAATGCTTTAAATGGACTTGCCCATCTTTTAATGTGGACCAAACCATTCATTACTTTAGGGGAATTTTCAAAAAATGTAGTCTGACTGAATAGTGGACCATGTGGATCATGTACCATATTGTCTCTATTTAATGCCCCCTGGGGCTTACATTTTTTCAAATAAAAGGAGGGGGACGCTTATTAGAACTATAAAAAATGTGCTTTCAAATATGTTTATCAAAGATATATAACTTCATCAATTTCGGTCACATGGATGGAGTCAGTTACAGTCAGCAGGGTCCCATGTTAATTATTATAAGTCATCTTAAATTTCAATTATAATTATTTTCTTTATTAAAGGAACTCCACTGAGGTTCCATTTAAAAAAATAAATAAAATAAAGTAATTAAGTTATTGAAGACTATGCATAAAAGCCAGACATGATTTCTCAATAAAAAAAATAAAATAATTTCAAAGGCAGAAAAGTAACACACTGTAGTAACACAGCATTTTAAAAACTTAGGTGCATCATGAAGTCTTCCCCTGATTAGTGATGATGATGATGATGATAATGTTGATGATGATGATATTGATTATAATCATGTTGTTGATGATGATGATGATGATGATATTGATGATGATGATTTGCAATGATGATATTGATGATGATGATAATAATCATGATGATGATGCTAATTATAATGATGATGCTCATGATGATGATGATGATTTGTGATGATATTGATAATGATTATAATAATCATGATGATAATATTAAATCATGATGATAATAATGATGATAAGTGATGATGATCATCATCATCAACTATTTAACTGCAAATACAAATGTAGAGCACACATGCCATTTCAAACTCGTGCATTTTGTTTCTCACCCTTTATACAAAGGCTGTCGGGCCGGGTGGAAAGTTGACGAAGTCTCGGATGAAGGTTGTCGGCTTCCTTTCGACCATCTTGGATGAAGGTGCCTGCTCCTATGTTATTTAGAACTTTTTTGCCAAACAATTTTTTGGAACAGCTCATTATCAATATAAATAAGTTATGCCATTTTTTTTTTGTGTGTGATTCTTAGCCCGATTTGAGTAAAAACCATTTAAACATTATGATACATTTTGGGGTAAATTTTTCACAACTGCAGTGATTTTTCTAGAATAACGAAGCCTTGCTCAATATGAATGACCAAAAGTTTTTGCTGAAGACATCAAATGTTATTATGGTACAAAAAACTTCGAAAAAACTTATTTCCGGTCCCAGTTTTCACGCAAAACTTTAAAAAGCACAGGACATTCGATCGGGTCAGTAAAATTTTAAATCTTACAGGACATGGTGATCTTTAGCCGGACCTAATATGAACAAAGGTAATAAATTGATGGGTAAAGGAAAGCACTTCATCATGCTTCCCTTCATCATTTTAAAAGAAGCAAATTACTTCTTGTATTCAGGGCCATAATTATACAGTACTCAATACAATTTAGACATCTCTTGCTGTGTTTTGAACATTTAGGACTGAAATTAATGGGTTTCATTTGCAAAAAAAGGCAAAAAGATCGATCATATTGCAAATCTTGCCTCATTATTTTGATTAATTTTTCTTAAGGTATCTTTTCACAGCCAAAAACTCTACAGGCATGTCAGACAACCAACAAACCTTGCAATATGACATAATACAGATGCTAAATTAAGTGGCCTCGAGCCACGGAGTAGCACTAATTTGAAGACCGCCATTCCATTATGTAAAAAAAACAAAAAACATAGTGGTATAAATTATAACAAAATTCAAGAATTGAAAAATAAGTAGACCAGTCATTGAAATTTAGCAAATTTTAAGAACATTTATTTAAATATATAGTAGAATAAATTCAAAATCTTAAATTCAATGACTGTAGAGATTAATTGCCTCAGATTATAATTAATCAAGGCCTTAACAGAACTACTATTTTGCTAAAGTACAAATAAAATACATGTGTAGAATGATTACCTTTCATGTTTTTCTGTTCTATCAGTTCTCTCAGGGGTACGGCTGGACTCAATCCCTGCTTTAGAAGTTGTCCCGTCCAGCAACTCTGCTCGCGACGATCTCGTCGGACTCGTTGTTTTTAACGACATATTTCAGCTGTCAATTTAACAGCAACTTTGATAATTGTTAAGGTTAAATGAGTAATTGCCTTTTTGGAAAAAAAAGTTTAAAGCCCAGTTTGGGAAGGTTTGCATCGTAAAATTGCTTAATCAGAAAAAATATTTGGCACCATTTAAATCATCCATTTCAGGTTCTTTTGGCACAATATTTGAATTGTGTCAGAGTGTTTATTTAAATTTTAACCAACATTAATATAAATCAAGGCATAACATTAAATGAATTATTCAATAGCGAGATTGACAAGCTGGCTCAAAGGGCCTGCTCGCAAAGCGAGCTTTACGGTAGCGCGAGTACTTGCTAGAAAGTGATGGTTTTGAAAACTTTCATCTGAAGTACCAAATTGACACATCACAACTTTTCGAATTACAAGATAACAAAAAAAAGCCAATGTACTCTGATTGAAAATGGAAGCGTAGATTGGTGTCCTGCGCACTTCTATGGGAATCATAATAGAAAGGGGGAACCAGAAAAAGCGGAAGCAGTGTATAAAATACCCAATGACAATTTTAAAACGGAAACTGTAAAATAGAAATGAATGATTATTTTAAACTATTTTACGGTCAAAGAAAATCGAGGTCGCTTCAAGGCTTTGCCCTTTTCATATAATTTGAAGACAAAATGTGAGGAAACATCTGTTTGTAAGATACCAAAATGAACGTCGACAGATTTTAAGTTTAGAAATTTGTAATTTCAGTTTAACTGGCAAGGAAGTTGTCTATCTCTTTTATCTACATCTCTGTTAAACATTAACAAGCAATTCTCACTTCATTTATTTATTTTATTGATCTTTATCTTTTTGCATTTTGTAAAAATTTGTTCCTGTTTTTATTTTATCCGAAGTCTAAATCTGTATTAAAATTCTTTTTAGTTTATAAAACGCGTCAATATTACAGATATTAAGAAGAATAAAAGAACAACAGTAAGGGTGTTAACATGGTAAGGATACAAATATTATCGTAAATCCTCAACAGATACGAATCACAACAATTTGTTAAAAATTTCCGCGAGTCGCCATTTTGATGCCAAAAGTTGCTATGGGTTTTCAATAAGCTAAATTATTTAAACGAAATTTTATAAAAACTTCTTATTGAGGATAAGTTTTTGAGATACACTGAACTACTGCTTATAAAATTTATCGATAAATCAATGATGTACATATAATTGATATTCAAAATTTATCACATCTCCAAAAAATAATTAAAAAAAGAAATAAAATAAACATATTTTCGTTTGGTATTCATTATTGTTATACTAAACAGGTGCGCGATAGGTTGATCAACGCTAAATACTTCCATTTTTTTATAGGTTAAATAATACTAAATAAAGTCCCTCCACAATTCTTCTTCTTCCAATATAGTACAGACACCTTCCGGCGTATACTCGTACTAGTGCAGCGCTGTGTGAGAAGTGTCTATGTATGTATGTACAAAAGTCATTTAAAAAGTACTTTGTATAGTGCTGAAAAGGTAAAAACACCTGGCAGTCTATCGGTTCCTATGATATCATGGTATTTACATTTTATGTGACTGCTAATAAAAGCAACACACGATGATGCTATTTATCTGCAAAAAATTCAATTTTGTAAGTAATGAATGTATTCGAGACAAGAAAAATATTTTATAAAATTGTCATATTTTACTACTATTTTCCTGAAATGTTTTTACACAGTCAATATAAATATATTATAATCACATAAACTGACATACCATCTGTTCATATAGTTTGAATTTTATAGCAAGTTAACTGTTGGAAGTTTTTCACAACATAGCTAGAAGATTTTGACCTATCTATCCTTCCATACTTGCATTTTTGGGGATTACCGTGATACTATAGTAACCTCCTCTGAAATAACCCAAAATGGCAGACATTGGAAATAGTTTAAGAATGTCATTTTAATTGGATTTTTTGAAAAAAAAAAAATTTGACAAACAGTTTTGGAAAAGGTTCACTGATTAAATAGAAGGAAAATCTTATTTATGTATGATATTTATATTTGATTTTTTTCCAATAATCGTTAAGTACCGTGATATCATAGAACCTAGGGCTACTTCCCTCTTGAAGCTGTCTATGGTTGTACAGCTTACAACTGCCTGGGGAAGACTGTTCCAGAGGCGGAAGGTGTCTGGGAAGAAGGATCGCTGGTAGCACTGGGTTCTTGCAAATGGTACCAGGTAGTGGAGTTCATGTCCTCGAGCAGAGATGATTGCAGTGAGGTTGGATGTAGGGACTTCAACTAGGCCGTTTACTATGCGGTACATCACGGTCACCTTGGCATGGGCTCTGCGTTCTCGGAGGGTAGGCCACTGTAAGTGTTGCAGCATCGGTGTCACACTGCTGGTTCTTCTGTAGTCTGAGAAGATCATTCTTGCCGCTCGGCCCTGCACCATCTCCAGTTTCCAGATATTTGCCTCAGTGAATGGGTCCCAGATGATAGAGAAGTATTCCACCAGAGGTCTCACGAGGGTCATATAGCAGAGCTCTTTGGTCCTTCTTGGGAATTGATGGATGTTTCTCTGTAGAAAAGATGTGGCATTGTTGGCTTTTTTGTAGTGAGGTCAATGTGATGATTCCAGTTAAGTGACTTTTGGAAGTGAGGCCTAAATATTTTGCTGTATCTACTTCTTCTAAGATGTGTCCATGGATGTTATATGGATGTCTGATTGGTTTTCTCTTGTTTGTTATGTGGAGTATCTGGCATTTTTGAGGGTGGAATTCCACCAACCAATCCTTTTCCCTATCCAAAAACAATATGTGCATTAAAAAGTATGTATAAGAACCTAAATTAAGTCAATCACGTGTGACAAATAGTTTCCCATGTTCAAAAGGAACAAGACAGGGATATATAATTAAGTAGTCCTTTGATTATTGTTCTTTTTATTAATAACCTATATACTTATCTTCGGGAACAATGTGGTGATTGTATTTATGTAAATAATAACATTTCGGATATTATTTCGTTATTATTTGCAGATGATGTTGCAAACCCTGCTGACACCACTGTTGTTATATAATTTGCAACGCCAACTTAATGCTACTCATATCAAGTCGTTCTGTGACAATGTCGGCATCAGTGTCAATGTCGGCATGAGTGTCAATTTAGGCAAGACAGAAGTAATAGTATTCCTCAGAGGTGGTCCTTTAAAGCACTATGTAGATACTACAACTAAGAGGCATGGAAATTTTGGGACACAATAATTAACACTTTATCAGTTTATAAATATATGGGTCTGCTTTTCATCCCTAAATTGTCATGGTCAAAAGCACAGTATCATTTGCCGTCGCAAGCAACACAATCTCTTTATTGTATAAGAGAGTATCAAAGACAATTCGGATATTTTGATTATTTGGAATGTTTTAAGATTTTTGATTCAATGGTTAAAACTATACTATTGTACGGATCATAGATACATGTATGGGGATTTTATTATTCTGATATCATATAGAGGGCCCAAGTAAAATACTGTAAGCAGTGTTTGTGAGTTAATAAAACAACACACAATGATGTAGCGATAGGAGAATGCGGTCGTTTACCATTATATGTTGATTATGTTACTAGATTTGTAAAATATTGCTGCAAATGCAAACTTATAGATATCCTAGAAACTGTTATCCGATGCATAAAGACTTAGATGACGTTGGAAGACGAACATGGGCATTCGAGGTTCGAGAAACTCTTTTTAAGTTTGGTTTTAGATTTGTATGGTTATCCCAAGATCTGGGTGAAATCACTATGTTTATAACTAAATTTAAACAGCGGGTATCTTATTGACTAACACAGGACTGACATAATCGCATTAGTAACTCTTCTAGATGTAATCATTATAAAGAGTTTAAATCCTTGTTAGATGTAGAGCTATACTTTAAATTGTCGCATTTTATCTACGTAAAAGCATTGCCAAATTGCGGTGTTCGAGTCATAAACTGGGTATCGAACTTGGTAGACATATAGACATATGGGGATTCCCAGAGATGAAAGACTATGTGCCTATTGTCTCGAGCATCAGATAACAGTGATAGAGGATGAATTCCTTGCATTTTGCGAGTGGCAAGAGATTCATATCTGGGTAATATGCATTAGATGTTTTTTATGCTAAAATGTCTACAAATAACAAACAAGAATTGTTAAACATATGTAGTTTTATTCATACAGTAGTAAAATGAGTAATTATTGCTTTTCTCTATATAAAAGCTTTGCAACTCTATAACATTATCAATTTCTGGTATTGTAAATGTATTATGGGCCGGTGGCCTTCCTATACGAAATAAAATGTTTTATTGTTATTGTTGAGAACAGCATATTTTTTCACCAGGTGTTAAGGAACACAGACTAAGACTCACTAATTTACTGTACCTATACAGGGCGAGAGTTTAGTGGGCCAACTCCATAAATACACGGTATAACCGTACGGACTAACGGGATTTATTCAAAATTTGCTCGTCCTCATTTATGAACTTCCGGTAAAATGTCAACAAAAGTAGAATTTTCAATGAACACGAATTGAAAACATATTTTCATGCCAACTTTTAAAAAAACAAAGATTAAACTTTGATATCTACACATGTTGAAATCTGCTCCAGCACTATTGCGTGTTTCAGCCTGCAGACACGTTAGGATGGCTTCAAATTCTGACACTGCGAAACTGAATGTTGTACACGACACAAAAAGCCAAGAATTTTACATAAAACTTAAAGGTAGGTACATGACTAAACCAGCAATATAGCAGTGATTTTTCAGTTCATGTAACAGATACCATTAAAAGGCCTATTCCCAATTGAATTTTTCATTTAAATCTTGCAGTTTTCCCAAAAATATGAACTTGTACAAGCTTTTTTTACTTCCTACATAAGCAATTTTAGCAACAATTCTTCCCAAATCAAGAGCCTAAGGCCGCTTTTCAATTAGCTTGCCCTTTGATTGGCTCATTTTTGCTGAAGTTTACTTATTGTGACGGCAGAGAAACGGAAAGCTACAGAAATATCATATTCAGATGCTCGTTCATTGGTTACTTTTTTCTGGGGTTTCATCTGTATCTGTATCTGTGAGGGTACGTCGTAGAGACCAAAATCTGGCTTTAACACGACGGTGAAGGGAGTGCGCCTTAGTCACAAAGTTTTATAGAGTTTTTAAATTGTTGAACTGTTGATGAACACACTTGAGAGTCACTTAATTTATTCCAGTCTAACACTGTTCTGATGAAGAAAGAATTTTTATAGTTTTCTGTTTTTACATATACTGGTTTGTAACACTTTTGATTATTACACACAGATTTTTCCACAATATTATCACTTATATAGTCTTTATATGATTTAGCTCTTACAGATCGTCTATAATTGCCCTGAGGAGTTAGGTATTCCCGTATGTTAATTGCCGGTACTTGCCCTTCCACTACCTTATACATGAAAGTAAGTCAGTGTAGTCTTCTGCGCTCTTGGAGGCTTGGTAATTCCAATTATTCCAGCATTGATGTAACGCATCCTGGATCCCTAGAAGTATAGTTATTGGTAATAAATCGAGCGGCTTGCCTTTGTATACGTTCAAGTTTATCAATTTCGTTTTTGGTATAAGGGTCCCAGATAGTGCATCCGTATTCTAATTTGGAGCGGACTAGGGCTAGGTAGGCATTTTTGCGGCATTGTCTAGGACAATGGCGTAAGTTCCTTCTTAGGAATCCAATAGATGAGTTAGCTCTTTTACAGATGTTACTAATATGCGTTGACCATTTCATGTCATCCGAGAAAGTGATACCAAGGTAAGGATTGACTTGAACTTGTTGAAGTATGTTGTTATCAATGTTGTAGAAATGCATCGATTCAGCAGGTAACATTTTTTTGAGTTAAATTTCATCCCCCATGTAGATGCCCAGGTTTGGAGATTGTCTAGGTCTTTTTGAAGTTGGAGATGGTCTTTTTGGGACTTGATCTGGCGATATAGTAAACAATCATCAGCAAACAACCTCACTTGTGATTTAACATGGTCCGGAAGATCGTTAATATGTAGTAAGAAGAGCAATGGTCCGAGCACTGTACCCTGTGGGACTCCAGAACCCACATTTACCGACGATGATTGTTCGCCTTCAACGACTACACTCATCTTGCGCTGCATCAAGAAGTTGGCGATCCAAGTATGTAAGTTTCCTCTGATGCCATAGGAGTGAAGTTTATGAAGAAGCTTTTTGTGGGGAACAGTATCAAAAGCTTTACTAAAGTCCAAAATGATGGTGTCTACTTGTGCGTTATTATCGTACATGGATAAAAGATCATGAGTGGTGACAATTAGTTGTGATTCACATGAGAAGCCGCTTCGGAATCCGTGATTCAATGACATAAGTGCCTTGTATTTATCCAGATGATTCAAGATGTGCCGACAAATAATGTGCTCCAGTAGTTTGGAAAGAATACAAGTTAATGATACAGGTCGATAGTTTTCTGAGAGGTGTCTGTTTTTTTGAAGACCGGTGAAACGAAGGCATTTCTCCAATCGGAGGGTAAATTTCCCGAGTCGGTAGATGTTTGAAATATAGTTGAGATTGCTGGTGCTAGTTCTTCTGCACAATATTGAAGAACTTTTGTTGGTAATTCATCAGGTCCGACTGCTTTAGATATGTCTAAGTTCTTAAGAAGTTTAAAAACGCCACCTGTTGATATATTTAGGTTTGGTAATGTTTCTTCAATACGAGTAGGAATTTCAGGTAAGTTCACATTTTTATCTTCCTTGGTAAATACTGATTCAAATTGTTTTACTAGAAGTTCTGCTTTCGTTTTACTATCACAATTTAAGTGGCCTTTATCTTTGAGGGGAGCAACTTTTCATATTATGACAACAGGGTACGTATTTTTTATGTTCGACTATGATACAAAAGAGAAAGACGGCAATCTGATCAATACTCATGGGCTACTCCCCCTCGTACAAATCAGATAGACTCGTGCTTCGATGCTCTTTCTATTACTTATAGTCTCAAAATTACAAGTAACATATAGGATGTGTATTCTGATAACTTTTTTAAGGTCATCATTTGCCAAGTTGATACAAAGTTGACTTACAAGTGCAAAGTTGGCTTAAATTAAATGATTACAACTTAAGTCCAACTTATTAGACTTATCAAAGAGACATTGAGATATTGTTTGAATGAGCATGCAATGTCTTTTGTCAATGGTTTGACAATAGGAAACAGTTAACAGTTAGTTAAATGGGTCAAACCGTTCATGCTTGATACATTAGGCTAGATTTGGACCTATGTATTCCCCATAAACTTTCAACTATTTTGTATCTGTCAACTGATACTTTGTTCATGAAGTAACATAGAAGAATTTTGACATTATTCGAAAAACTCCTGTTGTAGGAAATATTATCCTCACCTAAGCGCAGAAATGGGTTTACTGCTTGACTAAAAATTATTGTTGTAGAAAATCATAGTCATAATAAAATCTCCACTTCATTCCGAAATTGCAATGTAACGTACATTTATCTGTTGCTATTGCTTTTAGTTTGGAATGAAAGCCATTGCACTGACCTGGCAGAGATTAAAAACACATTTCACTTTTCCAGCAACTCTCTTGTGGGTAGGATGGCATGCCTTTTCCCAATACCCATTCCCAATGACAGTTTTTCCTTATTTTTCCCAATCTTTAAAAAAATTCCTAAATGAACTGAAATTCTCAATATCAAAACAGACAAATTTGCTGTAGTTGACATTCCAGTATGGTACGAGACAGATTGTTTCCATTTCATTGTCAAATTTTAATGTATTTAAACACTTTTGCACAATGACCATAATCTACAAAAATTAATACTATGCCAAAGGAAGATGAAAGAGCTTTCAAAAGGTATCAAATATTTTTCCCAATAAAGCAATTTTAGGATGTAAAATTTCCAAACTGGGCAATGTACTTTTTCAAAAAAATGGTTAGGAAAAGGCCTGTGTGGCTAAGTTCACAATGGGACTTCTGCATTGTACTGGTACATTACTTTATATAGCTTTTTATATAACTTTAAATAGCTTAGCCTTTTTATATTTTCAGAGGGTAGAGGGGATGAGAGTAAAGCAGTGTTACAGTATAGTTACATAGATCCGAATTATGTTGACCTTGAACATACAGTGGTACCAGTTCAGTTTAGAGGTCATGGTGTCGCCAAGATACTAGCCCAGGTATTAATATTTCTATATGAGCCACGTCACGACAAAACCAACATAGTGCATTTGAGAAAAGCATGGATCCAGACCAGCTTGCACATCTGCACTGTCTGATCAGGATCCATGCTGTTTGCTATCAGTTTCTCTACTTGTTATAGGGTTTGTAAGCGATGCGGATGCGCAGGCTGGTCTGGATCTATGCTGGTCGGAAACACATTATGTTGGTTTTGTCATGACGCGGCTCATATTACCTGGTATTTTACCATTTAAAGATCCTGTATGTTGTAATTAAGATTGTTACCAGTGTGTGTATTTCGCCACTGGTTGCCCATATGGGTGAGTCCTCCAGAAGAGTATAAGTCATTTAAGATTTTTGGAGGATAGTGCAATTACAGATACAGAAAGATGCCCCAATTCCAAAAGCTTCTCCTGGTTCTTTAGCCTGCCAAGTGTTTAAGCACCCATACACAGGACCTCCGAAAGACTGATAAGTAATTTTAGTTGGCCAGTCCGGGAACCGAACCCACAATGTTGAGATAACAAGTCTCGCGCTCTAAGTGATTGAGCTATGTGAGCTGGTCAAGGTTGTTACCACATGTAAGTGAAATTTTATATATGTATATAATTATGCTTCTAAAACAATTTTCAAACATCGCAGGATATGTAAAATATGTACTGCAAATATATGTATATAATCATTAAAATATATGCATTCATTTCTTATTGAAAAATTTGACTTAGACTTTATAAAAAATAAATTTCCAATTACCTCTCTATATTAACATGAAATGTAAATTTAGTAATATCTTTACAAATAATGCTTTTTGGAACTTACAATATTGATAAATCTTCATTTGAGTATTATATTTATAAAACCATAAAAAATTGTGTTACAGGATCTTTAAATCTTGCATCTGTTTTGTAATTTGATAAACTTATTACACATATTTTCTTCTTCAAACTGCATTTTGACCACTTTGTTCACAAAATACTAATTATGTGCTATTTGAACCGCGTCATGACAAAACCAGCATGCGCAGTCTGATCAGTATCCATACTGTTCGCTATCAGTTTCCCTACTTGTTATAGGATTTCTAAGCAAACAGCATGGATCCTGATCAGACTGCGCGGATGCGCAGGCTGGCCTGGATCCATGCTGGTCGCAAACCCATTATGTTGGTTTTGTCATGACGCGGCTCATTTCTCATTTTCTTCTTCAGACAGCATTCGACCACTTTGTTGACAAAGGAGCTCTTATACGACCAACTTGTACGTACCTACAGAAATTCTATAACGAGAATCCTCTACCGAAATACCAAGATAAAGTGAAGTGGAGCTAGTCAGACTTTAATTTTGTTTTGTATTTTTTACTTTCATTAAATTGTACTGTTTACTGATTTTTTTTTTTTTTTAATGCGTTTATTTAAGGTCGCCGCCGGAAAGCCCATATGGGCGACCATACACTCAAGTCGGGCCATCATAGAGCGTCCCGCCGAGATTTTTTCGTCGATTTTTTCCAGCTTTATTGTTGGAGGAAGACCCCAGGTGCCCCTCCAAGCATTATTTCAGGCACGAGCGGGTACCTGGGTAGAACCACCGACCTTCCGTAAGTCAGCTGGATGGCTTCCTCACATGAAAGATTTCGACCCAAGTGAGGATCGAACCTACAGCGGTGAGGGACCTGTGATCTTAAGTCAGCGACCTTAACAACTCGGCCACAGAGGCCCCCCCTGTTTACTGAATATCTTGATTTGTTTATTTAGACAATGTACCGTATTGTTTCCATTTAATGCCCCCCCCCCTTCTCTAATTAGTGCCCCACACCATATTTTGTATGTTATGAAATTTTACCTTATATAGACTGATGAACTGAAAAAGCAATCCAAAAAATCCAAATATTTTTATTTAAAAAAAAAAAATAACAATTAGTGAAACTCAAGTAATGAAATGAATAAGGGGGGGGGGGGGGAGGAGTGGCGTTAAATTGAAACAATATGATAATGTTGTATCATAGTTTGGGGACCTTTCTGACAGTTGAAAACGTGTCAGAGTTAAATTGTATACAAATACATGCACAGTGTGTTAACTGTAGTGCAGGTATTAGTTACCCGCACTCTAGTGCATGCCCATTAATTGGCTCATTTTTTCTGGGGTTTACTTATTGTGACGACATAGAAACGGATAGCGATAGAAATATCATATTCAGATGCTCGTTCATTGGTTACTTTTTTCTGGGGTTTCATATTGTGACAACAGGGAACACTATTTTATTTTTGCCTACTTAACAAAAGAGAAAGAACTTCAAAACACTTAGCAATCCAATTTATACTCGGTGGCTACATGTATGCTTGTACAAATCAGATAGACTTGTATTTCGATTCACATTCCATTACCCTCCTGTGATGCAGCCGTATCTTTCAACATGATTCAACAAGATTGCTTCCTCTAGGGTAGATTGGGAACTTCATTTTACATTAAAACTATTGGTGCGAGATATATACCATAATTTGTTACTGTTAATAGTTTAAAGAATTTTTCTCAGAAATATCAAGAATTTTGAAAATTCGACCTCCAAGATGAAGATCATTTAAGCCCTTAGACCTTGGGTGTTCTCACTTAATTGGCAATAGGCCTTAGCCTCTTGATTTTTGGGAAAATTAGTGCTATAATTGCTAATTTGGGAAGTAAAAAAAGCTAGTGTAAGTTTTGATTTTTTGCTTTATAATTTTGACCAAGACAAAAATTAATCAGGTCACTCTGTTTCAGCAGTCTAAGGGTTAACAAAACTTGTAATATCTGGCTGCAAATTGAATTAAGCACTGTCCAATTTTATTAGTTTATACTAATTTATTACAATTCCATTGTGTTGGAAGCTATGAAATTAGTGAAACACACTTAAATCTGTTCCTGGAACCAACCAGTCAGTACTAAGTAATGAGTGTCAAGTTTCTTGCTTATGGAAACAACGGCTTGCCCCTGAAGGGGTTTGAGCCCACATGGCCAGCAATCCTCAGATAATTGACACGTCACCACTTAAAATTTAATTATGGCTTAATAAAATACATGTACTTCAATTAAACTCTGTCACTTCTAGATCCAGTTAGTTAGGGTTTGAACTTGAAACTGGAAGACAAGTGGTGAAAAGAATGACAACCTGCCTTTAAGTGAATGCAAAATCATTGCTATGTTAAGGGTCAAAGGTCATTCAAGGAAAAAAGAAAAAACAGCTGTCAGTAGTGCTTGATCGTAAAACAATAACCTGATTAATGTAGAATTTTCCATTGGTTCCTAAAAGGGCCATAATTCTGTCAAAATCCATGTTAGAGTTTTTTACATTGGAAATGACCTATTATGCTTTCAAATAAGTGTGTAAAGCTTCAACCCATTCTCTTCATAAGTTTTGGAGATACAACCTTGCATGCAAAAATGTGACTGAAGTGCGACTTCAATAGCTCTCCCAATTCTTCAAATAGTCAAGCTAAATACAAATTACAAGTCATATGCACTGTTAAAAACATGATAGGGGCTGTCTTTGGTCAGTGGTTATGGTTTTAGATTCAAACCACTTGCCTCTCACTGCTGACAGAGACTTTGGATGCTTTCATCCATCTAACTTACATCGTCGGAACCCACGTAACACATACCGTATATACTATATTTATTGATACATGTATACCGTAAATAGCCTGGGTTACCGAGGATGGCTTAAGCTTACAGAATGTCGGTGGTCCTACTCGGGTGATTGTTCGTGCCTGAAATTATGCACGGAATGGCACATGACGTCTTCCTCCATCAATATAGCTAGAAAGTCGCCATAATGACCTATGACATGTTGGTGTGACGTAACACAACCCCCACCCCCCTAAAAAAAACATGATAAACAACAAAACCATATGGATTGATCTTTTTCACAAATATGGTTTATTTCAACATAAAGGTAGAATAGGCTTGCATTTAACATTTAATTTATCAGAGACAAGAAATCATTTACATAAACCTCACTATATCTATCAATGTCACTCTTTAATAAAAAATATTATAAACACAAATATGAACAAAAAAAAATCTATTAAAATTAATATATAATTAATTAAAACATATATGTATTGATATATCAATTATTAAACATATTCAGATATCATACTTATATGAAATGGATTCAATAGGGGGGAAAGAAGGGTGTCTTGAGGGGTCTAAGGGCGGGGTTAGGTCAGGTTTTGAGGATGGCTGGTGCAAAAAAAAATGAATGGGTGGTGGGGTGGGGGGTGTCAATTTTGAAAATGGTCATAAATCCTTAATGTCAACTTTTCATCATTTAGAAACATTTTAAAACTGTTGCTTCTTATAAAGTTTTTATCAACAATAAAATACAGACATTTTTTCAGTCTTTTCATCATAGCCATATCATCGCAACCTCCAGATGAGCCAAAATTACTTTTTCAAGAAAATAGAACTCGGGACAAATGTACTCGGAATTAAAGAACAGTAAAAAGATTTCAAGTAAAATGTTATATGCGTTTAAAGACTGATTTTGCAGCATATTTCTACTTGCCTGACTTACACAGTTTAGAGCTATTTTTTGCATATTTTAACAGTCCTGGATTGTAAGTGCAGTTTGCAATGTGTATATACTTCGCTGTTAGTTTCACAATAGTTTACTTTTATTTTAAATATTTCAAAATTTTCAAGAAAATAAGCATGGATATTGAAGCATGCTGCTTTAAAGCATCATTTTATAACTCTCTAAAATAAAAACAACAACAACAACAAAACAGTAACTTAACTAAAATCCCACAATAGTGCATCACCCTGACGCAAAAAAAAACAACAAAAAAAACCTGTTTCATTGGATTGCATTGGTGCCAGTTTGGTTTCAATTTTCTGTGTCTGTTTTGTTTTTTGTTGTCGTCACAGTTGTTGTAATATAATACTTTTTCGCAAATTTTTCTTGCCGTTTCTTTATTACATACACAAGTTCATGTCACATGACCCTCCACTTAGTACAAAAGACCAAACCTCAAATCCCTGTCACAAAATTTATATACACATACAAACATATCTTAACAAATTTAGCTCCTTGCACTTCTTGTATAAAAATACTTCTTTTATAAATGAATACAAGGAAAACAAAACAAAAATCTGTGAAAAAA
Organism: Ruditapes philippinarum; assembly: GCF_026571515.1. NCBI lineage: Eukaryota > Metazoa > Mollusca > Bivalvia > Venerida > Veneridae > Ruditapes > Ruditapes philippinarum. Next base: position 16,475 of record NW_026855318.1, read on the forward strand.
AAATCTTCTGTCAATTGTACATAATAATATGTAAAGTCTATCATAATTTTCACCTAGAAAAGAAATCACAGCATATTAAGCCCAGATCTAGATTTGTGCTCATTTCATTGACACAGTTTGTAAACAACCGATTGGTCGAGTCTTAAGTCACATGATCACAGCAAAGTCACATGATCACAGCGAAGTCACATGATCACAGCAAAGTCACATGATGACAGTGAAGGTCCTTTTATAATAATATGCTGAGTTCACAGCGTTGCATGTGAAGAAGAAAAGGACAAATGCCCCATCTGTGCAGGCACAAACCGGAACAAGATTAAAACCATTAATTATGGTTATTATTAGACCTCAGGTGCTCCCAGCTTCCATGCATTATTTTCAGCCTCCATGCATTATTTTCAGCCTCCATGCATTATTTATGCATTATTTTCAGCCTCCATGCATTATTTTAAGCCTCCATGCATTATTTTCAGGCAAAAGCCACAACTAAGAAGAACATTTAATGCTCTATTGTCCCAATAAGTAAAATCAAAATTATATATTAAGCTATCCTTAAAAATAAAGCAACAGATGTGTCATCTGTTAAACAAAGTGGGGTAACTCTAATAAATATAGCTTTCAGAATTACGTCCCTTGTACATCAACTCCACCTTTCCATTTTAAGCAAAAATTCTATGATTCATGTTGATAATTTTTAAAATGTTTGAATAATGGGCTACATAATAGCTTGACTTTTTCTTTAGATTACAGACAAGCTAAACAATACTTATATTACCAGTATGTCAAGATAGGGAGAAATACTTTTAATAGTTACTTTTTTAAATGATTGTTTACAGGTCTAGAAACACTCTATTGATTTGGGACATAGTATAACAAGCAATTTGAGATAAGCATCTCTTTTTTTTCCCCTCATCCGCCATTTTGTCATGTTCATCATTATGCGAAGATATCTTCTTGACCACAGTAAACAGAGAAATGTTAGTAAGATAAAAGTCTGGAAGGACTGCCAATACAAGACACATCCTTTATAACAAGATTTGTAAGATGTACCCATTATGGGACAGAGCTCTTGTCAGACAAATCCCTAATAAGACCGAACTCTTGTAAGACCAACCCCTTATAAGACAGACCTCTTGTAAGACGAACCCCTTATAAGACAGACCTCTTGTAAGACGAACCCCTTATAAGACAGACCTCTTGTAAGACGAAACCCTTATAAGACAGACCTCTTGTAAGACATATCCATTATAAGACAGACCTCTTGTTAGACATACCCCTTAAACGACAGGCCCTTTATAAGATGAAGCCTTCATAACTTGGAACTCCTGACCGGTACTTTATAAGACAAACTCATAATTCAGAACAGGGATCCATTATAAGATCCAACCCTATAAAACCAGCCACTTATCTTTTATATAAAATACATAGCTCTGACAGACATCTTTTAAAAACAAACACCTTGTAAGACAGACCTCCTCCCCCCCTGCCCCGGTATGACATACCCGTTATAAGACCGTATGACATACCCATTATAAGACAGGCCCATCATAAGATAGAACCTTCATAAGACATATTTCTTATAAGATGAAATCCTGGAGTAAGTTGAAACCTAAAACATTGTAAGCAAGAACCATCATGAAAACAAGAGGGCCATGATGGCCCTGAGGTCGCTCACCTGTATATAAGCCTCCGCGCGCCTCCGCGTGATTTAATTCACTACAGTGTAGGAGCTGTACCTCCAGACGCTTACAGAAACCATGATCACAAAGTAGAAAAATATCACTTTTTATGCCGATTCTTAGATTTATCATTCATTATCATAAATAAATCGGTGGATAGAGAAAAATTAGACATTTAAAAGTGCATTTCATTGGGCGAAAAGGCGATATTTTAGCAATTTAATATCAACAAAAAAAACTTTGCCCATTTTCAACAACCAATTAAATATAGATCACTTTATTACATAATTATTTAAATATTTTTAAGACAATGTTTACAATACATTCACTGATTAAATAGCATTAAAGTAAATTTAAAATTCACAATGAAAACTGTACAAAAAATATTCTTAATATTAACAAATTGCATCTACATGAAACAAATAAATGTTTATGCTCACGAAAAATACCTTCCTAATTTTTCGAAAAAAGTAATAAATATAAATAAATAAAAATAAATTAATAAGTAAAAAAATTCAAATTATTTCTTTATTATACAATTTATACCTTTAAAGGCCCATTATGCCTCGGAAATTAATATGAGCCGCGTCACGACAGAACCAACATAATTGGTTTGCGGATCCGCACAGTCTGATCAGGATCCATGCTGTTCGCTTACAACCCTCATAATAGCAAGTAGAGAAACTGATAGCGAACAACATGGATCCTGATCAGACTGCGCGGATGCGCATGCTGGTCTGGATCCATGCTGGTTGCAAACGCACTTATAATGTTGGTTTTGTCATGACGCGGCTCATATTTCTTTCCTTCTGTAGATAGGGCAAAAGTGACTTCTATAACATTAAAAAAATTGGTTTAGACAATGTGAAATGTTTATCACCTTAGCAAAGTAGTGCGGAGAGTGAAAATAATATTAAATCACTATAACAGTTACTATTAGAGCTGTCATCGATAGAGACAATATCAATGTATCATAGATATTTTTCTGTCATCTTTAATCGATACACATTTGAAAAAACCTATAATTTTGATTAATTATTTTAATGTCTATGAATTATGAAAATTCATCCAAAACATATACAAAAGCAGATAACCATGTCTAACACTAAGCTGTTGTTACATAATGGACACATTTCATAGCAGTGATGACAAAAAATTAATGGTTCGTAAAAAATCATGCAAAGGACATTTATAAACAGGACACAACATCTTTGAATGAACAGAACGTAATATGTTTTACTGAAATCATTTAAAACAGGTATATAAAAGTGAATTATATACAAGAAATCTGGAGTATAAATTATCGGTTATATATCGGTGTATCACCGATATTTGTCATCCTATATCGATGTATCGTCAGTTGATGCTTTGCAATAACAGCTCTAGTTAAAGCGAAAAAATGTCTCGGTCATTTTGCCTTTCAGAAACATTTTGGAAACTATAAACGGAAACCAAAAATAAGAAAGCTTTAGAAAGATATAACCAATAGCATTTCCGAGGCTTAATGGGCCTTTAAAGTAACATTTTATACCTATCTAAGGGTATATCACGAGTAAACAGGTGAAATTTATAACTGGTTTACATATTGCCATAATTGAACATAACAGGAATTTCGAGGTAATTACTGTTAGGGTAGGGTCCAGCAAAGAAAGCGTTTAACATATTTCTAACATATCCATGTACTTTCATACAAAATATCTTTATAAAAAAAAAGATAGCTCATTAAAAAAAAAACTTTTTTAAAAACAAACCCCAAACAAACATATTGTCACTTTAGTGTGGTAACTGCCATTGAAATTGAATAGGAGTTAATTCCCTTTAATGCACTAATGGCGACAATATATGCAGAAAGACGTGTAACATAATTTACAAGCTTAACACATTTTAATTACACAACATATATCAACTAGAGGATGCTTTTGTAAAAAAGCGCATGTCTCCCCCACTGCTGAGAATAACTGTGAATGGAAACAGGAATGGAAATGGAGATAAGATAATGTAAATACCAGGTAGTCACTTCAATGAAGGCTGTCTATGGATGGTTTCTATTGTTAAGGTTGTATGAGAAGATGCTTCCTAAACTGTTTGTTTTTAACCAGGTATTCAATTTTGAAAATCCTGGTTATTCAATCAGCGTATGGCAGGCGGGCGTCAAACGAAATTGCACTTGATGGTCATATCATATATAGTTTCACAAATGAAATTAAATGAAATTGTGTCTGCTCCATAATTCTTCAAACCTTTAAAGGATTTTGATGATACTTGAAACAAACCTTCATATTGTCAGATTTTTTTACACTATTGAAAGACAACTCAAATTACAATGTATGTAAAATCATGATAACTGTAGTGTGTTGGGATGACTCCACTCGTTTTCACAATGAAGCCTCTCTGGTAGGTACTTGAAACAAAAATTCACCACATCCAGAGAACGTGTAGAGTACATGTTTCGTATGGCTGGTTCCAAGGTCAAGGTCTACTTGACACTTGAATGTCATATCATATATAGTTTCACAAACAATAGGGATCATCAGCTCTATAAGACCAATCATCCTATGAAGTTTGAGGGCTGTAGGTCAAAAGGAACTCTAGTTATCATCCGGAAACGAGAAATTGACCAACGGTCACTGTGACCTTGACCTTTGAACTACTGACCCCAAAAACAATAGGGATCATCTGCTCAATAAGACCATTCATCCTATGAAGTTTGAGAGCTGTAGGTCAAAAGGAACTCTAGTTATCGTCCGGAAACGAAGAATGGACGGACGGACTGACGGAAGGACGGACTGACGGACGGACAGCGCAAAAACAATATGTCTCCCCCCAGTTTGAGGGTTGTAGGTCAAAAGGAACTCTAGTTATCATCCGGAAATGAGAAATTGACCAACGGTCACTGTGACCTTGACCTTTGACCTACTGACCCCAAAAACAATAGGGATCATCTGCTCTATAAGACCAATCATCCTATGAAGTTTGAGGGCTGTAGGTCAAAAGGAACTCTAGTTATCATCCGGAAACGAGAAATTGACCAACGGTCACTGTGACCTTGACCTTTGAACTACTGACCCCAAAAACAATAGGGATCATCTGCTCAATAAGACCAATCATCCTATGAAGTTTGAGGTCTGTAGGTCTAAAGGAACTCTAGTTATCATCCGGAAACGAGAAATTGACCAACGGTCAGTGTGACCTTGACCTTTGACCTACTGACCCCAAAAACAATAGGGATCATCAGCTCTATAAGACCAATCATCCTATGAAGTTTGAGGGCTGTAGGTCAAAAGGAACTCTAGTTATCATCCGGAAACGAGAAATTGACCAACGGTCACTGTGACCTTGACCTTTGAACTACTGACCCCAAAAACAATAGGGATCATCTGCTCAATAAGACCATTCATCCTATGAAGTTTGAGAGCTGTAGGTCAAAAGGAACTCTAGTTATCGTCGGGAAACGAAGAATGGACGGACGGACTGACGGACGGACGGACGGACAGGGCAAAAACAGTATGTCTCCCCCCGAGGTGGGGGAGACATAATAATGGTTTAACCAAGATGAGATCTATCTTTAGTTTGTTTATGGAATGAGAAGAGAGGTAACTCTGTAAGTTATATTGAAAATCCTTGCAGAATTGCCTCCCTTCCACTATGTTTCTTTTACAATCTCTTGTAATTCAGAATAGAACAACTTTTATTTTGTAAAAATTTTGTAATTGAATTCTTTTATATGTTATTATGTAAGATTAGGATCCATGCTGTTTGCTAACAAACCCTATTACAACTAAAGAAACTGATAGCGAACAGCATCGATCCTGATCAGACTTTGCCAGGCTGGTCTGGATCCATGCTGGTCGGAAACGCACTATGTTGGCTTGTCATGGCCTAGCTCATTATGTACTGTGAAAGTTAGAGTTGTTAGGCTAAATCTTTCACAATGTTGTCTTGTATTTTTATGCATTTAAATATGAAAATATTAAAAGCTATGCACAATTATCTCCAGATAAGCCAAAATATTTCAAGAAAATGACACTTGAGAAGAACATAAATGCTGTAACATTCTTGTAACAAAATTAATGAACTTGCACTTTTTTTAGACACACCCACACTTTTGAAACCAGTGACAACCCCTGGGGCATTAATTAGAAACCTTATGGTAACAAATCACTACAAATGTATTATTGAAAAATGCACTATTTTACCACTTTAAAACAAATAAAATTGGCTGTTTCACCAATAAGGAACACTCGCACAAAAAAACTTAGAATTTGTAAGAAATGAAAAAAATAATAAAAAAATGTAGGCAAAAAAGAAACAAAAAAAACCAACCCAAAATAATTTTTGAACCAAAATATTTGAGGTATAAGCTGAGTGAGGAAGTAAAAAGTCAAGAAATAAATTATTGGAAGTAGCAAGTCCTGTAACAATCTTTCTATCCCTATTTTTATAATGAACACACCTGTGTCAAACAAAAGGTAGATCATTTCATAAAATTTATGTACTTTCTTGTGCATATCAGACTGGGGTTTCAGTTAGTTTTACCTGTGCCTGAAATTTCATCTGGTATATGGGCAATGCCAGATGATTTGCATGTTATACAATGGCGGCATTTTAGCTCATTTTATCAATGAACCGCTTTCAAATAATGTCACTTTGGCGTATTTAAGAATGAAACAGCATGCTAAGGATGACGTAATTTATCGGCACTATGAACAAAGTTGTCATGTAAGAAAATAACTATAGGGGTAATAATATAAATTTCTACGGAAAATTGTTTTATTGAGGTAAAATTTAAAAAATGATGGAATAAGACTGAATTCGTAAGAAAAAATGTCGACATCAATTTGTGGTTTCGGATCGGAATATCTGTTCTGAGGGGACCCCACAAAGCCTATAAACTGGGATGTCAAATAAAAAAATTCCATTAAATTTTTTATTTTATATTTTCGTTTTTAATATGTCATTTGGTATTTCATGCACCGCTTCTGTTTTCAATCGGAACATCTCAATTATTTTTCTTAAACCAAAAAGTTGCGATGGTTACATTGTCGGTACACCTCGCTGCTTTTTTATCATTGATTTACATTAAAGCAGCACGCCTCCCTGAGATTCATGCTAATTTTCATGAAAATTTGAAAATGTATTTAACAGTTTAATATTGTAAAGTTACCGAAAAAATGCAATTTACGCATTATCATTGACACTTACAACCTATGTAAATTACCATAAAGAGGTCAAAATATGCAAAAATAGCCCTTACTGCGTTAGTAACGCAGTAGAAATATAGTTATAAATACTGAAATATCGGTCATTAATCGCACATAAAATGTAAATTATTGCTAGAATTTTGAATCTTTATACTTTTCCTAAAATCTTAGTACATTTTTCTCAGGTTTGATTTTATCGAAATATTTTTGCTCACCTGGAGGCGTGCAGCTTTAAATAAAGATGGCGACAAACTAGAAATATGACAAGTAATTTCACTGATATGTATAGAAATCTATATATCTTTGAAAAAATTATTTGATTTGATTTGATATACATGTGTAGTCTATAGCCAGGCAAGCGAAAGTTCGGGTCCATTTTGGCGAATCCCGACCTTTGACTTCCTGTATCATACATGTACATACTGAACACTTGACATAGAGGTAATGTATAAGATCATGATCAAAATATCTAAAATATAAAAAAAACAACAAAAAAAACCAAGATGTCTAAAATAGCATGATCCAGGGAACAACAAGATGTGTAGCATACATAATGCTTGAAATAACATGATATCTTGAAATAACAGGACCAAAGGAACAAGAGGATGCCTAGTATAACAGGGTTCTTGAAATAACAAGATACCTTATATAACAGGATCCAGGAAAAAACAGGATGTCGTGCATGACATGATGCTTGAAATAACAAGATATCATTAAATAACATAGTCAATGTAACAAGAGGATGCCTAGTATAATAGGATTCTTAAAATAACAAGATACCTATAAAATAACAGGATTCCAAGGGAACAACAGGATGTCTGAAATAACAGGATACTATAAAAATTTCATGGAAATATTTAAATCTGAAATAACAGGATGCCCGATGTTTAACAGTATAGCTTTAAAAGCAACAGGATATCAAAGTAACAGGGATAAAGAAGTCTGGTTTACCTTTAAAAACAACAAGATATCAAAGTAACAGGATAGTTCTAAGAAGTCTGGTTGATAAAAAAAAAGATATAACTGAAATAAAAGATAAACTTTTAACTAAAATGACAGTATGTCTGAAATAACAGGATATGAAACGCAACAGGACAAAAAGTTTTTGTTATAACATTATTTTGAAAATTAGCTATAGAAGACTAAAATTCACTCTCCTGTAAAACAGGTCTTGTTGTCCTTTGGATCTTGATTTAATTAGCATTTAATGACAATAAAGGTGTCTATAACAGACAAATACTGGATTCAGCAAACTGACAATGAGGGTACCAGTTAATTGACAGCATAATTTTATTAAGTGAAATTTAAGTATACTCAAGGACACAATATCACTCCTATTCCTTTTCCCCCTGAAGTATTTGTCTGTGGAATGGCCTACCCGTGTCCCTTACTAGCTAGTCCCAGTTTAGACCTTTTTATTTGGCAGCTGCATCCTTTTTACTATTGCTTTTAATATTTTATCTCAGTCTTGAAGTTGAACTCTTTTAAATTGCTTTTATATTATACCTATAAATTTGCACTTAACATATTTGTTTTTAACAGCTATTCCCAGACAATGTGTAATCGTTAACGATTTTGAAGCAGTATTATGTAGATGGTTAGTTGTGGTTTCATCAAACCGACTGGGTGGGGTTTTTATAAGTAAAATGTAAGTGAGGGACCTGACAAGTAGGGTTTGAGTAAAACAAGTAGGGTTTGAGTAAAACAAGTAGGGTTTTAGTAAAAGAAGTAGGGTTTAAGTAAAAGAAGTAGGGTTTTAGTAAAAGAAGTAGGGTTTTAGTAAAAGAAGTAGGGTTTTAGATAAACAAGTAGGGTTTTAGTAAAAGAAGTAGGGTTTTAGTAAAAGAAGTAGGGTTTTAGTAAAACAAGAAGAGTTTTAGTAAAACAAGTAGGGTTATAATAAACTAAACTTTTAAAAGGTTTCAGCAAACTGATAGGGCAGTTTCAATTAATCAGTATTGATGGGACCATGATAAAAAGACAACAACGGTTTCAGTAAAATTGACATAAAGGTTTCAATGAAATATAGCACAGTAATATAACAAACTTTCATTTAACATACAAAGAATACATAAGTAAACTAACAACCAGGGTTTTAGAAAATTGTCAATAAATATTTTAATAAATAAACTGGCAAACTGTGTTTCACTAAGTAATAAAGAAGGTGTAAGTAAACAGGCAAGGTTTCAGTAAATTGACAGAGGTTGCCATTTAAATGACAGCAGTTGTAAAGTGACTGACAAAAATGGTTTCAGCAGACTGGTTTTCTGTTTACTGAAAGTAGTTTCAGTAAAATGATGGAAAAGTCGATAAGAGGGTTTCAATTAACTGACAGAGTGGTTTCAGTAAAATTATGAAAAAAGGGTAAGTGTTTCTGGTTACTGACAGTTAAGTTTCAGTAAAATGATGGAAAAGTCAGTAAGAGGGTTTCAATTAAATGACAGAGTGGTTTAAGTAAAATGGGTTTCTGCTCACTGACACAAACAGTTTGTAAGCTGACAAAGAATCAACTAAAAAAACACTAACAAAAGAGGGTTCAGTCATACATTAAAGTAATTCAATGGGTGTAAAAATCTTTCAGGTCTGTAAAAAACAATGCAGAAAAAAAAAAAACGACAAAAAAAAAAAAACCCAAAAAAAAATTCAGTACATGTACATAACACATCTATTAAGAAATCTGTCATGGAAGCATAAGTGTTGTTATGGCAATCTTATCAGAACAAATATTTACAAAAAATATTGATGTAGCATATAGGTGGACAATTATACTCACACACATATATTATTAGTTATAAAAATTTTTGACAGGTTATATGGCCCTATATAAACGGCTGTTTGTAAATATAACCCGAGCCGCTAACAAATTTATAATACAGCAAGCATCATTTTTAAGAGAAAAAGTAAGATTTCTTCATGAATCGACAGCAGCCGTGTATATAAAACTATATAAACGTCACGATTATCCAATGAAAAATGACGTTACAAACGTGCAGTATTATAATGTCACCTTTTTGCAGTAACGAGTTAACTCCATATAATTATAAAATAACATGAGTTGAAATCGTAAATTCATAAAGTTGAAATCATGATCCTGTATGTTGTAATTGAGGTTGTATACCACACTAAGTTAAATTATGTATATGTACATGTATATAATTATGCTTATTAATCAATTTTCAAACATCCAAGAATATGTAAAATATGTTCTGCAAATATTTGTACATAATATATGTAATCATTAAAATATATGCATTTATTTCTTATTGTAAAATTTAACTTAAACTTTATAGAAAATAAATTTTTCATTACCTCCCTATATTTACATGAAATGTTAAATTCGGTAATATCTTAAAAAATTTGACTTAGACAATAGAAAATAATTTTTTCATTACCTCCCTTTATTTAAATGAAATGTTTAAATTCGGTAATATCTTTATAAATAATGCTTTTTGGAACTTACAAAATTGATCAATCTTAATTTAAGCATCATATTTATGATATAAAACCATAAAAAAATTGTGTTTCCGGATCTTTTACCCGTTACTGCACAAAGGAGACCAAATATCCTTACAACTCAAAAGGCACGAAATAGATAACTTGTCACTTTAGTGCAATAACAGATTTAACTCCTTATTAAACTTTTTAAACCCATTCCTACAATGTACACTAGGATGAATAACACTTAATTATTTTGACATACACACAAAAAAGAAAATCCTTTTTTTTAAAATCACATAAATCTAAAAATAAATATATTCAAAGCATGTATGAACATCTGCTGTCATCATTACGATGATTCTACATCTTCTGATAATAACAAACAAAATCTTGAACAAAAGCATAATAAATTCCGTGGTTGCTAAGTTGCTAAAGTCAGTGGGTTTTCTTTTACCAACAACAAATTCTCTTGACATTCCATATATATATATGAGCCCTGCCATGACAAAACCAACATAATGGGTTTGCGACCAGCATGGATCCAGACCAGCCTGACCAGGATCCATGCTGTTCCCTATCAGTTTTCCTACTGGTAATAGGAATTGTAAGCGAACAAATCCTGATCAGACTGCGCGGATGGATCCATGCTGGTCCCAAACCCATTATGTTAGTTTTGTCATGGCGCGGCTCAATTATATATAATATTTTTATATGCATACCTCATAATATACCATATACCCCTAGGGAAAGATGTAATTTTGTCTAAAAACATTAGGCCAAATATTTACCAATATAAACGTCCCCATAAACAAACAGAGAACATAAAAAATCCTTTTAAAAACCGTCCAGAGGAGCAAAACTGAAAACTGTTGCAAGCTTTGTTTTTGATTGAGCCCGTTCATGGACATTTCAAACATTTTAAAAAGAAAAAAAAAATGGGGTCACCATTCTCATTTTCGAGTTATCTGCCCTTGAATTGGACTTTTTCGTTCACTTCAGGGGCAGATAATTTACAATGAAGGGAAAAAATACATTTTTTTCTTCTTATTTTCAAGAAGCTTACCTTCGTCTTAGTCAATATGCAAAATTTCAAGAATGAATTTAGAGTGGATAGTTTTTTACTATTTCTTCTCTTTACCTGTGCATCTTTTCTTATAAATTGGCCTATATTTTTTTTAAATTTAACATACCTTTATTTTCATTGAAAAAAATTAACAGAAACGATATAAGGAATAGCATGTTATTATGTATTGTATTCAACAATAAAAAGAAAAATATTATCCAGAAGTAAAAACAAGAATTCATTCACGTTTGTATACATTATCTGCCCTTTAAATGACCTCAAAAAAGCAGAAAATTCTGATTCAGGGGCAGATAACAACAAGAATGGTGACCCAAATTTTAAAAAGTTTCTGTTATCATATTCTATCAACATGCCAAGTTTAAAGAAATTCTATAGAACAGTTTTAATTTTGCCTATATGTCTATTTGAAAACTCCCGAAAACGTCCTTAAACAGGGGTATACGGTATATAAGCATAAATTTACAACTTACATACAAATTACAACCCATTCAAAGAAAAATAGCCAAATGAACTCTGTTATTATATAATCACAACTTTTAATGCATTTACTGAGGCAGAATAATAGTACATATACACACAAATATACCTTGCAATAAAAATCTGTTACAAAAATATTGTAAATAATCGTAAAACGTTCAACTGTCCATTTTATTTCTTATAAATTATATATCTATCTATTACTATGTACAGATCATTCTTTTGAACATTTGCATTTTTTTTTTTTACATTCAACCAATTATTCAACACAAATGCTGCCTTCCCTTGCTTCCTTTGACCATCTTCAGCATATAGGATATTGAACGAGTGTAGGTTTAATACTAAATTTACTGAACGCGTTGAATAAAATCATATTATGCCAGCCTCTGGCGAGCATTATATTGTTTTATTCAGGAGTTCAATAAATTTAGTATTGAATCTACACAAATATATATTATTTATCACATATCTTAAATCAGAACAGTAAACTGTTACAAAAAAAAAAAAGAGTCATTTTTTTCATTGACGCATCTACACTGTAACGCTAACATTTAACGCAATTTTACACTATGTCAGCATACAACGCAAATGATGTCAACTTCCTTTACCGCCACACTTCTTAGTAAGAAATGAAAATTTACACAACAGATTTTTTTTCACATTACTTCATACTGAGCCCTTTACATGATGAATAACACTGGCTTTTGCCCTATACCTATCTTAATTGCATATTTCCTTTGCGAGGCCGTCTTTTTTTTCTAGCCATTTTTAACTTCACTATAACTTGTTTCGAGACAAAAGAACTCTGGCAAAATTCAATTTCAGGTAAAACTTCCTGTAGTCAAGTATTAATTCAGACAAACACCTCCCTCTTCAATCAAATTCAAGCAGTTCCTGTTATCTGCTATGAATTTAGGCAATTCCTGTTATCTGCTATGAATTTAGGCAGTTCCTGTTATCTGCTATGAATTTAGGCAATTCCTGTTATCTGCTATGAATTCAGGCAATTCCTGTTATCTGCTATGAATTCAGGCAGTTCCTGTTATCTGCTATGAATTTAGGCAGTTCCTGTTATCTGCTATGAATTCAGACAGTTCCTGTTATCTGCTGTGAATTTAGGCAATTCCTGTTATCTGCTATGAATTCAGACAGTTCCTGTTATCTGCTATGAATTCAGGCAATTCCTGTTATCTGCTATGAATTCAGACAGTTCCTGTTATCTGCTATGAATTCAGACAGTTCCTGTTATCTGCTATGAATTCAGGCAGTTCCTGTTATCTGCTATGAATTCAGGCAATTCCTGTTATCTGCTATGAATTCAGGCAATTCCTGTTATCTGCTATGAATTTAGGCAATTCCTGTTATCTGCTATGAATTCAGGCAGTTCCTGTTATCTGCTATGAATTTAGGCAGTTCCTGTTATCTGCTATGAATTTAGGCAATTCCTGTTATCTGCTATGAATTCTGGTACTGTTTTATCTGCTGTGAATTCAGGCAATTTTTTTTTATCTACTGTGAATTCAGGCAATTTTCATTATCTGTTGTGAATTCAGGCAATTTAAATCAACTCAGATAAAACACTTAACATTACAACCCTTCTCTTACAAAAACTTAAATTCCAGAAAATTCTTCTGTGAATTCAGGCAATTCTTTTATCTACTGTGAATTCAGGCAATTTCAATCGTTTAAGATAAAACATTCCTTAACATTACAACCCTTATCTTACAACAGTTTTAAACTCCGGAAAATTCTTCACTAGCTACAATTAAACATCAATTCATAGAACCACTAGGATCGTCTATTCAGGCAACTGCGTCTAAACATTCCATCGGAACATTTTTTACGTCTACAACATTTTCGTCAGGATCTCTCGGTGATTCCGATTGATCGTTAAAGTTAAAATTCTGCGCTTCGTTAACCCATGACTGTGTACGGTGCTCCTTGAAATCTTTGTCTACGCCAGATTTAGTTTTTATCGACGGCAACATTCCGGGCTTATCTACACTTTTCAAATCAAGTTTCCGATTGTTTTTATCACCGGCTAAACCGCTACTATCGCCTAACGTACGCGAGGAATGAGTTGTTTTTGACGAATGCGTCGACATCACGTCCTCGCCGTTTTCCATGGTTTTTGAAGAATGTTGCGAGAGTATCTCCGTCAGATCAAAATGGTGGACTGAATCGATAAACGTCGGCAAGGCTTCAACAGTGTCGCCACCCTCGTCTGTCGGACCGTCTTCACTGTCGGAGTCATCGTTAGAGTCAAAGTCCGACCCACTATCACTTCCCTGAATATCCGTATCACCTAAATTCACCTTACTTGCATTGTCAATGTCTGCGGCAATTTCTACATCATTATCTACAACAACCTGCCCAGATACACCCAATTCACCCTGAACTTTCCTTACAGCTGCCGAACTGTTCACTGTGTCACCAACTACGCCATTTTTCAAACTTTCATCAAAGTTATTCCCATTTACATCAATATCTTCTTTGTCAAGAGGATCCGCCATCTCAATACCAGATTCTACACTAGTGTTATTTTTAATATTTTCAGAATAAACTTTTTTCGATTTTTTCGCCTTATGCGAATACCCTCGTTCATCGTCTGCCTCATAGGCATCTTCTCCCTCGTCGTCGAACCTTTCAGCCCCATCCTCAATGTCTTCACCACCTTTTTCTATTTCGTAACCTCTATTGTCCGTCTCCGGTTCAGAATGGGGGTAATTTTCGGAAATTGGTTCAGATAAAATGCTTGACGTAAACGAAATAACGCTGCACCCGCTGGGTGTGCGGGAATGTCCCATGTGAGCAAATATATGAGGCACACCCGGAACGGACGACCTAGGTGGGTGATCGGCCATCTCTTTCTCAATCTGAACTATCATCTCACGATATGCGTCTCTCGCTTTTTCTGTTAACGCAACCAGGGACTTGAAATTTTCCTGAAATACAGAAAAGTACATGTTTATCGATATTTTTTTTCTTGTTTTGTTTTTTTATCATCGTTTAAAAGTTTTAGGCCACTCACTCACAATAATAATCATATGGCGATCACACTCAAGTACATAATTATGTAAATTGTCTAGCTTTTAGTGAAAGTCCACCTCAGGTGCCCCTTCGTGCAATGTCGAGCAGTATTGGACAATCCAGAGGAGATCACCAACCTTTTGTAGTGTTACCAAGCTATAAGGCTTCTTCTAATGAGGGGAACCAGAATCTCCTTTCTTTGTTTTCCCGTTTTAGCCCTAAGCTTCAATAAGGTTATTTGACATGTTAGGACTGGAAATATTTTTTCGGAGTTTTATACTATTTGATATAGGTCTATACCAATAATATGTGTGCAAAATTTCAGATCATTCTGTCACTCTGATTTTTTTTTTCTTCTCAGAATGATCCTTTTTTCTGTACAAATTGACCTTAACATGAAAAGTGTTTTTAAACGCTTTTAAAATGACTTCACTGAGGATTTTTTTGACACGGCAGGAAAATAATTATTTTTCAAGATATTTCAACCATTTGAAGTACAGCTGAATCTAAAATATTGTAACTTTCAGTTTTAGCAAGGAAAGGGTAAAGTCTAACAAAGTAACAGCCATTTGATTGTTGAAGTGCCTTGTTTAATGTGACATTAAAATGCCCATCCAAATGTATATAGTGAGTGAACTGGTGAATGTCAAAACAAGTTTACATTTTGCCATAATTCCTTTCAATTTTATAATTCACTTTGCATGTGAATGATAAATAACTCACATGGCCCAAGGAAATTTCTATAAACAGTAATCGGAATTAGTTTAATTTAGGGTTCAATTTATAAAAGAGTGGAGCAATCTTTTTATTGTTTCAGGCGAAATTTATAATTTTTCCCAATTATTTCCAATATCATTTGTTTGTTATCCAAATATTTCTATCTTCATTTGGAGAAATTCACTACATTTAAGGCAGATGTATAGATTGTTTGTTTGTTTGTTTCATTTTACGCCTTTTCCCAACAGTATTTCAGTCATATAGGCGGGTAGTTTCCTAACCATCGTTCCTGGAGAGTTACACCAGTACTAGACTACCTTTCTCCGTGCAAAACTACCAAAGCATCTCCCGGGGATCGAACCCACGCCAGAGAGGTAACTGGATTAGAAGTCATCGACTCTAACCCCTCGACCACGGAGGCGGTCAGATGTATAGAATGGCGCCATGATATTACCATCTCGGGTATATCTTTACACCTGGTTGGAGTATTCAACATCTTAAACAAAACATGTCCTGAATACAAAAACAATCTAAGTCCCTACATGGCATAACAGAAACACTTTTTTAAGAACAAGCATAAATAAAACTGAAAATTCCACCCCCCCTCCCCCACAAAGGATAACTAAAACACTTTCTAAAGCACAAGCATCAATAAAACTGAAAAATTTAGGCCCCTACAAAGCATAACTAAAACACTTTTAAAGAAAAAAGCATAAATAAAACTGACCTCTGACCCTTCATAGTTGAACACACCTACTACACTGACTGGCACTAATTTTGCGCATGCCCGTCCCAGGGCCCTACGTCCAAGGGCAAAGATGAATGGCACTTTTTGATCGTTACAGAGCTCCAGAATCAAGTTTAAAGCATCGTCCAGACCACCTGGTAGTCAAAGTAGGTCAATAATAAGAAAAAACTCGACATAATGATTTCTTTCAACAGTAAAATAAGAAACAAGTCTTTCGTTTGTTTGTTTCATTTTATGCCTTTCCCCAACAGTATTTCAGTCATATAGGCAGGTAGTTTCCTAACCATCATTCCTGGAGAGTTACACCAGTACTAGACTAACTTCCTCCGTGCTAAACTACCAAAGCATCTCCCGGGGATTGAACCCACGCCAGAGAGGTAACTGGATTACAAGTCATCGACTTTAACCCCTCGACCACGGAGGCGGTTTAAAAAAAAAGTTTTTAAAAATAAACATGAGAGCAGTCCCCATATAACAATGGGTTTTGAAAATTACTTTCTTCACTTGTAAAACATTTAATATGCTCTAAATCCATTATTTAAACATTATTAAACATGTGTTTGACATTTCTAAATAATTAAAAAATATGAACTGTGCCTTTAAATAAATTCATAGTCATAACAAGGAAAACACCTGTCAATTAAATTATCTAATTAAATTTTTGACAAACCTTTTGATTGGATTTTCTCCAGGTTAGGGGAGATAATTACACATTTGATTTTTCTCAGCTTAAGATGTTTGGTTACCTCCCTTAGACCAAGCACAAATCTTCGCTTTGCTTTTGCCTGAAATTTGAGGCAAAAAAATAATTTGAGCCGCGTCACGACAAAACCAACATAATGGGTTTGCGACCAGCATGGATCCAGACCAGCCTGCGCATCCGCGCAGTCTGATCAGGATCCATGCTGTTCGCTATCAGTTTCTCTACTTGTTATTGGGTTTGTAAGCGAACAGCATGGATCCTTATCAGACTGCGCGGATTCGCAGGCTGGTCTGGATCCATGCTGGTCGCAAACGCACTATGTTGGTTTTGTCATGACGTGGCTCATTTAGAAATATATCTAATTATCTATTTAAATTTTTTATCCATTCTATGTGACGAGTTTAGCTGAAATATTTTCATATAATTATTTATTACAAATCTGTGCCACTTTAGCGTCTCCGTAAAAAAATGGTATTGCACGGCCGTGCATATACTTTGATGTGATGTCATTTGCGTTATATAAACATAGCGTAAAGATGCATTAAATGTTAAGAGTTACACTTTTAAATTTTCATCCCAAAAACTAATGGAGGGCAGTTCCAAAAATGGATGCTGGAAAAATACCATTTAAGAAATTCAGCCTGTTATGAATTAATGATTGAGTTGTAATTAATATGCCAATTAAACTATGTAAATTAAATGTGCCAATTAAATATGCCAATCAAAAACAATTTGTAGTTACCTTCACAGGATCTTTATGGTATTGTTTATCCTGGAATCTAACAAGATCTTGTAACAGGGCCGTCACATGATTATCTATCTCTTTATCTAGCACTTGATTGCAGTACCTGAAAGAAAAGAAAATTGGTCAAAGACAGAAAAGGCCAGGTTGCTGAAAGAAAAGACTAGAACTCCGCGAGTCGGATGTGTCGCCTTGTGAACAATGTAGTTTTGGAGAAATGGCCAGGACAAAAATGAAATATGAAAAATAACAAAGGGCAATAACTAAAAAAATAATAAGTGCAGAGCAGCAGTTTCTGTACACTGCACTTCTTATCAATAAGATCTATCATTCTATGATTTTTCAAGTCCATAGCTTTCATACTTGAGGAGAAATGACCAGGACAAAAATAAAGTAAGAAAATCAACAAAGGGCAGTAACTCAAAAATAAGAAATGCAGAGTATCAGTTCTTATGCACTGCACTTCTTTTTAATGAGATCTATCATCCTATGAAGTTTCAAGTCCATAACTTTTATACTTTCGGAGAAATGGCCTGGACAAAAATTAAGTATGAAAATTAACAAAGGGCCATAACTCAAAAATTAAGAAATGCAGAGTACCGATTCTTGTGCACTGCACTTCTTAATAATGAGATCTATCATCCTATGAAGTTTCAAGTCCATAGCTTTTATACTTAAGGAGAAATGGCCCGGACAAATTAAAGTATGAAAATAAACAAAGGGCAATAACTCAAAAAAATAAGAAATGCAGAGTACCAGTTCTTGTGCACTGCACTTCTTCTTAATGAGACCTATCATCCTATGAAGTTTCAAGTCCATGGCTTTTATACATTAGAAATGGCCCGGACAAAAATAAAGTATGAAAATTAACAAAGGGCAATAACTCAAAAATTAGGAAGTGCAGAGTACTGGTTCTTGTGCACTGCACTTCCTAATAATGAGATCTATCATCCTATGAAGTTTCAAGTCCATAGCTTTTTTAGTTGAAGAGAAATGGCCCGGACAAAATTGAAGTATGAAAATTAACAAAGGGCAATAACTCAAAAAATAAGAACTGCAGAGTACCGGTCCTTGTGCACTGCACTTCGGGTTATTGAAAGAAGCATGCATACCAAGTTTGAAGTCATTCAGACTGAGTTATGCTCCGGACAAGCTTTAGGGGACGCAGACAACGACGCAGACAACGACGCCGACAACGACGCCGCCGCCGACACCGCCGACAAAAGTAACCCCTATATGTCACCTTTTCAAGGCGACACAAAAATTGGTCAAACACAGAGAAGGCTGGGTTGCATTTGTATACCAAATATCATGAGGCTGTGATGTTACAAAAAATGTTTACCATTGAACAATAATGTCAAAAATTTAACTAGTTCGGTAAACAGGAAGAGAATGAGTGGCAGATCTGAAATTGAATTTCACAGTATGGGACCACGTCAATGCTGTATGCTAAATATAAAGAGGCTGTGATAAGTAGTTGCTGCCTGCCTCCCATCATTCACCATACTATAAAATAGTTGTTTTTTGTCCGTTTTTTAACACCTGAATGTCAACACTTTTTTATGCCTAAGCAAACATTTTTTGTTTTATTCTTTGAAACAGACTTTAAAGTCCCCTTTTTTCATATATTTTTACATTCAGTCCCTTCTTAGATACAGACTTTATAATTTTCTTGTTTGATTTTTTATTTTACATTTTTGAAACAGACTATAATTCTCTTGTCTAATCAGAAAAACAGACTTAATAATAATATTGTTTCATTTTAACCTTCAGTTTTGTGAAATAGACCTTATAATTTGTTGAATTACATGTTTTACCTTTCATTTTTTGAAACAGACTTTTATAATGTTTAATCACATTTTTTTACCTTTCTCTCTTTGAAACAGACTATATAATTTGTTAAATCACATATTTTTATCTTTCTTTTTTTTGAAACAGACTATTATACTTACTCTCTAAATCTTCTGCTGTGAATTTTTAACTTGACCGTCTGCTGTATAGCTCCAGTAACTGGACTGTTAACCCCAGACGAGAGGGGGCTCGCACCCGGGCTCATCGGGCTCATACAGCTTGGAGACTGTTGACTAATGGGCGACAGTTCGGCACTCGCTGGGGTCCCGAGACCCACTTCCATCGATCCTTTAAAACTTGCTGCAATTCACAGAATAAGAATATGAATAAAACATGTGGACAAACGCCCATGAAATATTTGGTAACATTTTGGTATTTTACACACTAGGAAAAATAACTAAACTTCAAGAAACATCTACAGTTATTTTACCTTTGACATGTTGAATTTCTTAAATAGACTTGTCTGTCTTCTGTTTCTTAAACTGTCCATTACACATAGAGGATATTGAATGAGTGTAGGTTTAATACTAAATTTATTGAACGAGTGGAATAAAATCATATTATGTGAGTGTCTGACGTCACGTCTTTGTGTTATTACACTAGTGTAATATCTTGTTTATTAAATGGCTTTATTACAATCCTGCAATGCGGTTTATGTGATAAAAGTAATTATCAGGGATATGACGATGAAAGTTTTAAGCCGGTCACCCAATGGTATAGAGTCGGGCTAAAGAAAAAGAGCAAAACTGGCCCAGCAATATACTGGTTGCACTGTATTTTTACTGTGGTACCAAACGCAGTAAGGGCTATTTTGCATAATTTCAGGCATAAACGTGCGCCCGAGTAGATCAACCAACGACATTCCGGAGCTAGCAGGTTGATCTTATAACTGATTATTTAAGGGTAATCTAACATAATTTTATGTCTGTTTTGTTTGTTTGTTTGTTTTGCGTTTTACATCACATTGACACAGTATAGGTCATTTGGTGACATTCCAGCTTTACTGGTGGAGGAAGACATCAGGTGCCCTTCTGTGCATTATTTCAGGCACAAACGGGCACCTGAGTAAAACCAACCGACGTTCCGTAAGCTAGCTGGATAGCTTCCTCTCATGAAAGAATCCAAAGTCCCTGTCTGGTATCGAACCCACAGTGGTGAGGGGCAAGTGGTTTGAAGTCAACTACCTAAACCAATCGGCCACGGACGCCCCAACAAGTAATTATGTAATGCTCAAAATAACAAAATCTTATTTTCATAAAAACTTTATCTTTTAATTTATAATTCACTTTGATACAATAGAGATCAATTATTGTCCTTTTTTTCCTACCAACACATGTATAAAACTACTCACTGTCTTGTGATAGGTCTGATTCTCCTCCACTCACAACACCAATGCCAAGTCTATCTCAGTTATAAGACTGTCTCAGTTATAAGACTATCTCAGTTATAAGACTATCTCAGTTATAAGACTATCTCAGTTATAAGTCTGTCTTGGTTATAAGTCTGTCTCGGTTATAAGTCTATCTCAGTTATAAGTCTGTCTTGGTTATAAGTCTGTCTCGGTTATAAGTCTATCTCGGTTATAAGTTTATCTCAGTTCTAACACATGTATAAAACTACTCACTGTCCTGTGACAGGTCTGATTCTCCTCCACTCACTACACCAATCCCAAGAGGAGCACTGAAAATACATAACGTTAATGATAATACAAATTTTCTCGATTAGTAAAATTCCCAGTTTTTCTGAATGTTTCGCTTATAAGACTATCTCAGTAAGACTATCTCAGTTATAAGTCTATCTCGGTTATAAGACTATCTCGGTAATAAGACTATCTCAGTTATAAGACTATCTCAGTTATAAGACTGTCTCAGTTATAAGACTGTCTCAGTTATAAGACTGTCTCAGTTATAAGACTATCTCAGTTATAAGACTGTCTCAGTTATAAGACTGTCTCAGTTATAAGACTATCTCAGTTATAAGACTGTCTCAGTTATAAGACTATCTCAGTTATAAGTCTGTCTCAGTTATAAGTCTATCTCAGTTATAAGACTGTCTCAGTTATAAGACTGTCTCAGTTATAAGACTGTCTCAGTTATAAGACTATCTCAGTTATAAGACTGTCTCAGTTATAAGTATGTATCAGTTATAAGACTGTCTCAGTTATAAGTATGTATCAGTTATAAGACTATCTCAGTTATTAGACTATCTCAGTTATAAGACTATCTCAGTTATAAGACTGTCTCAGTTATAAGACTGTCTCAGTTATAAGACTGTCTCAGTTATAAGACTATCTCAGTTATAAGACTGTCTCAGTTATAAGTCTGTCTCAGTTATAAGTCTATCTCTGTTATAAGTCTATCTCAGTTATCACTCTGTCTCAGTTATAAGTCTATCTCTGTTATAAGACTATCTCAGTTATAAGTCTGTCTCAGTTATAAGACTATCTCAGTTATAAGACTGTCTCAGTTATAAGACTATCTCAGTTATAAGTCTGTCTCAGTTATAAGTCTGTCTCTGTTATAAGTCTATGTCAGTTATAACTCTGTCTCAGTTATAAGTCTATCTCTGTTATAAGACTATCTCAGTTATAAGTCTGTCTCAGTTATAAGACTATCTCAGTTATAAGACTGTCTCAGTTATAAGTCTATCTCAGTTATAAGACTATCTCAGTTATAAGTCTGTCTCAGTTATAAGTCTGTCTCAGTTATAAGACTATCTCAGTTAAAAGACTATCTCAAATATAAGACTGTCTCAGTTATAAGTCTGTCTCAGTTATAAGTCTGTCTCAGTTATACGATTATCTCAGTTATAAGACTATCTCAGTTATAAGTCTGTCTCAGTTATAAGTCTGTCTTGGTTATAAGACTATCTTAGTTATAAGTCTGTCTTGGTTATAAGTCTGACTTGGTTATAAGACTATCTTAGTTATAAGTATGTCTCCCTTATAAGACTACCTGTAATTAAAATGTATTATCATATGTATGCCTCGCTTATAAGACAATCAGAGTTATAAGTCTGTCTGGATAACAAGACTATATCAATTAGTAGTCTGTCTCAGTTATAAGACTATCTTGGTTATAAGCCAGTGTCAGTTTGAGTTATAAGACTTGTCCTTAATTATTAAATCATTAGCACTTTTTATCTTGCCTCTCTCATTACTTAAGGACCTACTTACATAAAAGGACAATCTTATGTATAAGACTCACACTCGCATAAGACTACCTGATCTATTAGACTTAAACTCTTCCATTAGACAATCTCTCTTATTAGACTTCCTCATGTATAATACTAACACTCTCATAAGACTATCTCATCTATTAGACTTAAACTCTCCCATTAGACAATCTCTCTTATAAGACTTCCTCATGTATAAGACTAACACTCTCATAAGACTATCTCATCTATTAGACTTAAACTCTCCCATTAGACAATCTCTCTTATAAGACTTCCTCATGTATAAGACTAACACTCTCATAAGACTACCTGATCTATTAGACTTAAACTCTCCCATTAGACAATCTCTCTTATAAGACTTCCTCATATATAAGACTAACACTCTCATAAGACTATCTCATCTATTAGACTTAAACTCTCCCATTAGATAAGACATCCTCATGTATAAGACTAACACTCTCATAAGACTACCTCATCTATTAGACTTAAACTCTCCCATTAGGCAATCTCTCTTATAAGACTTCCTCATGTATAAGACTAACACTCTCATAAGACTACCTCATCTATTAGACTTAAACTCTCCCATTAGACAATCTCTCTTATAAGACATCCTCATGTATAAGACTAACACTCTCATAAGACTACCTCATCTATTAGACTTAAACTCTCCCATTAGACAATCTCTCTTATAAGACTTCCTCATGTATAAGACTAACACTCTCATAAGACTACCTCATCTATTAGACAATCTCTCTTATAAGACATCCTCATGTATAACACTACCTCTCTCATAAGACTATCTCAATTACAAGCATTTCTAGATAAGAATATAATCTCTCTTAAATGGCAATCTCACAAATAAGATTAACTCTGTCATAAGAATTTTAAAACTAAAAGACTACCTTTAAAATAACCTTTATCATAAAACTTTCTCACTTATAAAACTAATTCTCTCTCAAAAGACTATCTAAATTATAATTTTATCTCTATCATTAAAGGGCTATCTCACTTATAAAAACATCACTCTAGGAAAACCTTCTCATCTAGAAGACTATCTCTCTTTTAAGACTTTCTCAAATGTAAGACTTATCTCTCATAAGAAAAGCTCACTTTAAAGATCCTGTAACTCAAATTGTTTATGGTTTTATGTCATAAATATGATGCTAAAATGAAGATATATCAATATTGCAAGTTCCAAAAAGCATTATTTGTAAAGATATTACCGAATTTACATTTCATGTAAATAAAGGGAGGTAATTAGAAATTTATTTTCTATAGTCTAAGTCAAATTTTTCAATAAGAAATGAATGCATATATTTTAATGATTTCATTTAATAAACATTTGCAGTACATAATTATTTAACATATTCTTGGATGTTTGAAAATTGTTTTAGAAGAATAATTATATTCATATAAAAAATTTTACTAAAGGATGGTTACATCAATAAATACAACAAACAGGATCTTTAAAGATAAACTCTCTCAATTATGACTGTCCAAATGGTAAAGATATATTTTCTTATTTGACTAAAATCTTACAGCTCATTCACTCAGTTTCAAACAGTAAAATTTGTTTGTTTGATTGGGTTTTACGTCACATTGACACAGTATAGGTCATATCGCGACGTTCCAGCTTTACTGGTGGAGGAAGACCTCAGGTGCTCTTCCGTGCATTATTTCAGGCACGAACGGGCACCTGAGTAGAACCACCGACGTTCCGTAAGCTAGCTGGATAGCTTCCTCACATGAAAGAATCCAAAGTCCCTGTCGGGATTCGAACCCACAGCGGTGAGGGGCAAGTGGCAGTAAAAATTTAATTTGTTAAATCATTAATAACTCATCATAATAATTATTCATAATTATACAACCAGTGTATTGAATTATTTAAAGTAATACTATTGCTCATCCTTGAGTAAAATATTTCAAAGAAATTTGTTGAAATCTATGAAATTTGTATCGAATATGTCTAATTTGAATAAAAAAAATTAATGAATAAACTGTGTTTTAGAAGCCACGTTTCCTATTACACGACAGCTAAATATGGTCTTTTCTTAAAAAAACTGCCATTCTTTTTAACGACACTATATATTCATATTGTGACGACCTAAAGTGTGTAGTGTTTTAAACATGGAATATCTACTTTGTGAGAAGTCAAAACATGTTTAATTTATATTTACAAAGAGACTGTGTAGCAATTATCAATATATTCTGATTTCAAATTTGAGCATAGTATATCTTTAATAACTCTTCTTTTATTCATAACTATAAAATCAGTATTATAACAGATGATAAAACATGTATATACACAATAACTGACACTGCAAAGCAAAATTTCAAGCATAATTATAAAACAACAATCAAACAAAAATTACAAAAACCACACAAAATATTGTACAAAAATTTTTTATAGTAGGTCTTAATACTGAGATTAAGATGCAAAAACGATGCAGAAAATATGTCCTTAGGCTACACTGCAGTTCACTAATGGAGACAAACCTTTGTTTCCCTTTTGTATATTATATTAAGTAACCAAAAAACAACTATCAAACTTCTGTTTGCATCTACGCTAGCTTAGCTTCTAGTATAAACAAATCCAAATTTTAACTCCCTATCTTGAATCAAAAAGCAGAAAAATTGTATGGGTAAAATTCAAAATCTCTTCCAGTATAACCTACAAAGCTACTTTGCCAAACAGAGTCTTTATGCAAAGTTTTTTCTTGCTTTAAACTTTTCATTGCCTTTAAAATTTAATAGTAATATAAAATATATCCATGAATGAGAAATGTGTCCAATTCCCTCAAATTCTACTGTTTTGATTGTTTGTTTGTTTAATTTTACGCCTTTTCCCAACAGTATTTCAGTCATATAAGCGGGTAGTTTCCTAACCATTGTTCCTGGAGAGTTACACCAGTACTAGACTACCTTCCTCCGCGCTAAACTACCAAAGCATCTCCCGGGGATTGAACCAACGCCAGAGAGGTAACTGGGTTAGAAGTCATCGAATCTAACCCCACAACCACGGAGGAGGTTCCACTGTTTTGACTATCAACAGATGGTCAGCCTGACAGTGGGAATGTCAAGAGAAAAATCTAAACCTCCCCACCCACCTAAAGTATGGGAATAAAAATATTACAATTTGAATCTTCCATAGAATATTAATTATGGAAAGCCATCACTGTAAATATACAATAATTCTTTATTAGAAAAAGAAGCCACAATTATAAGTATTATTAAATCATAAATGTTCTTTATTAAATATGCATTACAAATATCACAATTTTTATCTTCCATAGATAAAGCAAATAATTATTAAAAGCTGTTACAGTAATATGGCACTGTTTTATTTAAATTTAGATACTCCAAATAAACATTACAAGTTTGATCTTCCATAAATATATAGCAAGTGTAATAGGCTACTACAATAACATACAATATTCTGTATCATTGATTTATTGTAAACATTACAAATTTGATCTTCCATAGAACACAGCAAAATATGGAAAAGCACATAAGTATTAAACAATATTTATCAAATAAACAGCGGCACAGGAGTGTAATATAGCCATTTAATAAAAACAATATTACACTAGTGTAATGACACTTTAACGAGACGTCATTTGCCCTCATAATATAGAAACATAGCGTAAAAGCGAGCTAATGTTAGCGTTACCCTATAGGTGTGTCATTGAAAAATTACTCATTTTATCAGTTTACTGTACTCATAATTATTATATATGTGATTAATAGAATATTATATTCATGTAGATTCAATACTAAATTTATTAAACTCGTTGAGTAAAACAATATTATGCTCACCAGAGGCTCGCATAATATGATTTAGTATTAAACTACACTCATTCAATATCCTCTATTTCTTTACATTATTTTTCAAAAAAATAGTATGAGCAAGTATGAAAAGCCACTATATACAGTAACATCTTAAAATTAAATATGAAAAGCCACTACAGTAATATCATAAATATGGAAGCCACTACTGCTCTCTTATAAGCATCAAGAAATTATGAAATAATTCTGGTTTCTTAAGAATTGGCTTTCTCTAAGCCGTAGAAAATTATCAAGCTTGATATTCTTATCTTTAATTGAGCCGCGTCACGACAAAACCAACATAATGGGTTTGCGACCAGCATGGATCCAGACCAGCCTGCGCATCCGCGCAGCCTGCGCAGTCTGATCAGGATCCATGTTGTTCGCTTACAAACCCTATAACAAATAGAGAAACTGATAGAGAACAGCATGGATCCTGATCAGACTGCGCGGATGCGCAGGCTGGTCTGGATCCATGCTGGTCGCAAATGCACTATGTTGGTTTTGTTGTGACGCGGCTCAATTTATGAAGGAGACAAAGAACATAAAATATAACAGTGCACTATATAAGACACCTTTTGGGGACAGGTACCCATACCCTAAGGAAGGGGAATTTTGCGTTGTTTTAAATTTTATATTATGTATTTAGTGTATTTTTTTATCACATTTACTCATTACACTGTTTCCTACCATTGGTTTCAATAGTTTGTAATTTTCCTACCGTTGAAATCAATAGCTAGTATTAGACTAACAAATCAAATAAATTTTTTTAAGTTGATCTCTATTTTAGACTTTGGAGGGGATATTTTTCTGAGATAGGGGAAAAATACATATGATTTTGAGAGGGGAACAGTACCCATATTCGGCCCCAAAACAACCAAACGAGTGCCCTGTATAATAATTTATATTATCACTGTTCATATACACCACAGTCATATAGAGCTTTTCCTTAAGAAAAAAGCTACACTCATCAATTATCCACAATAATTAAATATTGTGTCTTGCTCCAGGTTTTTTTTACGATGAAAGAACAATTTAATTTTACTTTTACCCATTAAACCTGTAGAATTATTAAGATGGACTTGTCAAGTTTCCAATTTTGTATTTGTCCAATATGCTAAATAATCTAGGGTTTTTTCCCCTAATTTCAATTCAAATATTACCAATAGCTGTCAAAAAAAATCAAACTTTTTCAACTTCTGAGAAAAAAAAAAGTTTCTTAAAACAATATCCTTCCAGTTAAAGATGTAGGAGTCAGTAAATGATTCTTATACCACCACACCTTTCTAAAATTTATAAACATTAAAATCTATTTATTTTGTTATATGATCAACTTTTATTCACTACCCCACATATAACTAGATCTCAATTGATAAAAATTAAAATAGAAATATTAAAAAAAAGAATAACATATAGACCTTCTTTATCAGATAATGTGCAGTATACAAAAATATCTTCAACAAAGCTATAAATAGACTTCTAAAGCTATAAATAGACATCTAAAGCTATAAATAGAAATCAAAAGCTATAAATAGACATCAAAAGCTATAAATAGCAACACAAGTCATTTTAAGATATCAAAAGCTATAAATAGACATCAAAAGCTATAAATAGCAACAAGTCATTTTAAGATACAAACACACACATAAACACAGCAAAGACTTGTTAGTAAGTACCTTATGGGTGAATTAGGAAATGCGGGGGGCATCATGCCAAGTCTGAAAAATGGTATAAATGAGTCATGATATTGAAAATAGTCCAAGTAAAAAAATAGTCCAAGTAAAAAAAAAAAAAAATGAAGAAAAATTTGTATATACATGAATAAATAATATTATCATATGCATATTTAAAATCTGGCAAATGTGCCAAAATAATAATATCTGTCATATGTTGCGGTTCGGACCGGAATATCCGTCCCGAGGGGACCCGCCCATTGGGCGGTAACGAGGCTTGCCGAGTTACCGCCCATGGGCGGGTTCCCGAGGGACGGATATTCCGATCCGAACCGCAAACATATGTCAGATATTTTTTCTTGCATATTCTGCCATATTATTTCATATTTAAAATGGTTTACCTCAATATGATATATGTTCATGGAAATTAAAGTCATTTCATCCATAACTATTTTCTTACAATAGCGTATGAACTTACAACTTAAATAACAACGGCGAAATGACGTCATCCTAAGCACATATTTCCCTTCTAAAACGACGTCATTTTAACGCGGTTCATTCATAAAGTGCGCTAAAATGACGTTGTTGTTTGGCACGCGACTCATCTGGCACCCCCCATGCCAGATGAAATTTCCGGCATGGGTAAAACTCACGGAAACGCCAGTCTGCTATGCAAGAATCAAACTTCCACAAACAATAACAAAGCTCAGAAACTGTGTCAAATTAGATTTTTTGATATTGACCATGCCAAATATGGATATTGATAAAATTTTTATACATCCTAGTTACAACGTATTATTATGCTTTAAGCTCGGCACTTTGCCAAGTAAGAATAATTTACCATGCATATCACATAAGGTTTCACCAGGCACTACACTCCTATTTCTTAAAACTTGACATAATCATTTCGGAGACAAAATACTCAATTTCCGCGATCAACTGTCACAGCAAAATTTCGCAATTCTCGATGATGGAATTGTTGACCCCCTGGATTAATCATCTAATGCTCTACCTTTTTAGCATTATAATCATAACAAATCAGCGTTGAACCATTATCGTTATATCCTGGATTGAACTTACACATTTTTTCTCTCCTGAGTATTTTTACACCTTATCCAGCTTTAAAACTGCACGTAAATTTTTCGTGAAAATTTTGAAAATGTATTTTAAAGAAAAAACATTGTGAGGTAAACACAGTGAATAATTTACACATTGCAAATGGCACTTTAAAGTTCACATAAATTACCAAAAAAGAGGTCAAAATATGCTAAAATATTTGAATCTTGAATATTTCTTTCTTTTCTAAAAATTTCAGTGCATTTTTCTCAAGTTTTTTCTTGAAATATGTGGGCTCATCTGGAGGCGTGCAGCTTTAATTCCTTTAAGGCACGACCAACCATGACAAAATTGCTGAATCTTGAATTTCAAAATTATGAGGGGATTGACGCCCCACTCAACTGAAAAAAGTGGGGGATTTGAAAAAATGTGGGGGGAAATGCATTTACCTAACAACTTGACGTACTAAAAATAATTTATGTTTAGGTATTTTTGAAAGCACTCTTCTGCTTATCAAAGGAAATAGAAAAAGTATTGACGTATATTAGTAAAGTGCGCGGGTCAATACACACATATAAGATGACCCGGGTGCCCCACGGGGACCCGGGTGCTTCACTGGATTTAGTATGTATTTTAGTCATAACCACTAACCAAAACAAACTTGGCAGAAACATTCAAGATATGACAAACGATTACTGAATTAAGATGAAAAGATCAACTTATGCGCTACTTGGTGCGCACTGTCTTCATTAAAATGCACGATCTGCAAGAAATATGCGCAAATTGTGCAATTGCGCGGTCTATTAATGCAACACTGTTGCACCAACAAATTCATTTTTCTGTAAATTTGCACGCATTAATAAATAAAATTTACATCATGCCAAGATGCAAAGAGGAATGTCTAACTAATGTGTTTAAATGTTGCGTAAAATGTGTTAAATGTTGCACAGATACATCAAATGTAGCATAAATGTGTTACATAATGCACAGATACATTAAATGTTGCATAAATGTGTTACATGTTGCACAGGTACATCAAATGTGGCATAAAGTGTAACATTATGCACAGGTATGTGGAATATTGCAAAAATGTGTTAAATGCAGCACAGATATGTGGAATATTGCATAAATGAGTTAAATGCTGCACAGATAATTTGGAATAATTTGTGTATGTTGATGTCGGGTATTATTGTAGGCCTTCCCCCCTCCCCCTTAGAAGGGTTCCTTGTCATGTAGTCACATTTACCGAATACATAATTATTACTTCACATATATACCAAAGGAATATCAGATCAATAAATTATCACACCAGTCTACTTCCAATTTTCGTAAAAAAAGGTTCCAGTTAATGAATATAAACTCCGAAGGAAAAGGTGAAGTGATTGAAAGTGGCAGCTGCTAGTTACTGAACAACATGATTCGCTTGTATCGCACAGGCTTTCATTTATTGTAGGGCCGGGAATTATATTCGAATATTCGAAACACTACCGAATATTCGAACATTGAAAAACGAATACGAATATTCGAAAAAAAAAGAGTGTTTTTTTTTGTTATTACTTTCAAATTTCAATTAAGATCGTAAATTAAACCATTGACCTTTACTTGACCAGGTGTTCACACGTTTGTATGACGCGTGTCAACGATTATCGCCAATTAACTGTGAAAACTTTGGGGTCTAGTTGATCAAAAGGGCACCCGTTTCACAGTTTGCAATTTACCTGTTTAACAGAATATAATGTAAATTTCCGATTTTAATTATCTTATTTATTGTTTTCTGTGCAATAATCTTTCCGATTAATCAGTAATTGTCTTAAATTTTGTGAAGACGAAAAACTCGACACGTATTAATCGGTACTTTATGAAAGCATGGTCAGTGTCTATATTCCGTCAAAATATATTTATTCCGAAGAAACTAGACTGCGTGTGATATTTACTGCGTTATAGCAAAATTTATCTGAAGAATATTTTAAACCTTATCTAAAATAATAAATAAATAAAAGATATATTAAATTCAAATTAAGTTTCAATATAAATTATGTGTTTTTGGGGCTAAGAGGCTACGGTGATTCATGAATATTACTGTCAATCAAGTCACGTGAATTACCTCCCGTTAATAAGACAAATGATCAGCAGTCGGATTAACTGAACAAAAGGCAATCAAATTATGAATTTATTTCAAAAGTAAACATTTATGTCGATTTACAATATATAAAATAAAAAACTTTTACGTAGTAATATAGGTATTTTTAATCGTCGATTATTCCAAGCATATTAAAGTAGTATAGTATTCGACGCAATCAATTTCGGATACGTATACGTCAAAGAGAAATATTGGAACAAATGTTGTAAAAACGAATATTCGAATATATTCGAATATGGAAAACGAATATTCGAACATCAAATTCCTTATTCGTTCCCAGCCCTAATTTATTGACATTTGATAATTATGACATTACGAAACATTTCACTAAACATATCAATTACAGCCACATTGAATGTCATAACTTTAAATCACCTGCCCATCATTAACCAAAACTTAAATTAACATCCTTAAGTTTACCCTCTGTTAAGAAATTACCTCTTTATTTCTTCCCAAAGTAAATATTTCCTCTATATTTTACCTCTATAGAGCAATAAACTTATCATTACACTTATAATTAAACTTATATTACACCAACATTATTTCTTCTCAAAGAAAAGATTTCCATTTTCATCACATACCCTTGCCGCTTTTACGACTCCGTAAATTACTCGGTCGTGCATATATTTTGACGTGATGTCATTTGCATTATACAAACATAGCGTTTAGATGTGCTAAATGTTAACATTATACTATAGGAGCATCAATTAAAAATATTTCTTTTTCACTTCAACCATGTCAACCAGTCTTTATTTTCAGTATATGTGATATAAAAGAATATTACATTCATGTAAGTTCAATACTAAATTTATTGAACTTGTTGAATAAAATAATGTTAGGGCTCGACAGAGCCTTTCACAATATAACTTTATTCAACTCGGTTTCTGTGGTCTCATCATAAAAGCAATTAAAGACAAGATACATATATTCAAAATTGACCAATCCAATCGCACCTTACTTTTAAAATTGTCGAATCAAATAAGAATTTAAATTTCGTAAGTGCAAAGTCAACCGATCAGAAAGGCCGTTAGTACCTTAAGTGGCAGAATACAAACAGGACCTTGAACCCCTGGATTACTAGTCCAGGTAAATTATCAACTGGACCAGAGACCCACTCCAAACTTATAATTCTAACAACTTACTTCAATTACCGACAACATAAATATTTCTTTCAAAATTGACCAATGCAATAATTATTGCACCTTACTGATTTCCTTTTAAAATTGTCCAATCATGTCAAAGTTTAGATTTCTTAAGTGCAAAGTCAACCAATCAGAAAAAAGGTAACATAATGTATTTATTTACCCAGAAGCCACTTCATCCTCATCCAGCAATCTCAGTCTCTTCTTTTCCTCCCTTTCCTTTAAAATAACCTGTAATTATAGTGTAAAGTTAAAGGGACTCCACTGAGGTTTAAAAGCCTAAAAACACAACATTTGAATTTCTTACATGAATGAGCTGGGGCACTTTCAACAGAAATATATGCAAATATAGTCAAGAAATATACTTTGAAATAAATTGAAAATCATATTTTTGTGCTTTTCTCAGCCTGATTTGAGTGTAAAGCGTTTGAACGTTTTTCATTTTGGGTAATTTTTTTACAATCAGAACAATTATTCTGGAAAAACGAAGTGCCAAATGATTTGAAATTTTGTACAAAGATTAGTTGTCTAAACCTCCATCAAATGGTACATTTATCTGGAAAAATATTTTCATTCCCATCATGTCAAAAAACCTCAGTGGCGTCCCTTTAAAGGGATACTCAGGCAAATTAATGACAAAAATATTAAAATGATCTTATGAACTTAAATCACACTAAAATGAGGGTTATAAATGAGGGCTAAAAATGTGTGCCGCCAAAGAGAGTTACAAATGAGGGCTTCAAATGAGGGCTATAAACAAGAGGGCCATGATGGCCCTGAAATCGCTCACCTGTATAAAGGCCCCCGGGGCGGGGCTAATTTTAACCCAGGGGCTTTTATTTGAACAAACTTGGTAGATCCCCATTTGAAAATGTTTCATGATAAATATCTAAGCTCTAGCTCTAAGAAAATTTTTAAGTTTTTACTATACACATATAGTGAAAAACAATGACCCCCCCCCCCCCTCTGTGCGGGCCAATTTTGTCCCCAGGGCTTTTATTTGAACAAACTTGGTAAACACTCACTAGAAGATAATTCATGTTTAATATCTAAACTCTAGCTCTTTGGGCTTTTTAACAGAACATTTTTTAAGTTTTTACTATATACATAAAAGGAAAATAAATGATCCCGGGGAGGGCCAATTTTTTAACCCCAGGGCCCTTAATTTAACAAAAATGGTAGACACCCATTAGAAGATGTTTCATGCTAAATATCTTAGCTCTAGCTCTTAAGATTTTTTAAAAGAAGATTTTTTATGTTTTAACTATATATATAAAAGGAAAAGCAATGACCACCTGGGGCGGGGCCAATTTTGACCCAAGGGCTTTTATTTGAACAAACTTGTTAGACACCCCCTAGAAGAGGTTTCATGCTTAATAGCTAAGCTCTAGCTCTCTGGGTTTTTTAAAAGAAGATTTTTTAAGTTTTACTATATGCATATAGGGTAAATCAATGACCCCCTGGGGCGGGGCCAATTTTGACCCCAGGGCTTTTATTTGAACAAACTGGGTAGACACCCATTAGAACATGTTTCATGCTAAATATCTTAGCTCTAGCTCTTTGAGTTCTTTGAAAGAAGATTTTTAAGGTTTTACAATATGCATATAGGGAAAATCAATGACCCCCTGGGGCAGGGCCAATTTTGACCCCAGGGCTTTTAATTGAACAAGCTTGGTAGACACTGACAAGAAGATGTTTCATGCCAAATATCTAAGCTCTACCTCTTTGGGTTTTTTAAAAGAAGAAATTTTTTAAGGTTTTACTATATGCATATAGGGAAAATCAATGACCCCCTGGAGCGGGGCCAATTTTGACCCCAGGGCTTATATTTGAACAAACTTGGTAGACACTGACTAGAAGATGTTTCATGCCAAATATCTAAGCTCTACCTCTTTGGGTTTTTATAAAGAAGATATTTTAAGTTTTTTCTTTCGGTTGCCATGGCAACCAGAGTTCTGCATAGAATTAAATTCTTTGAACAATTTTTAAAGGTGACCACCAAAAGAACACTCCTGTGAAGTTTGGATGAAATTGGCCTAGTGGTTTATGAGGAGTTGTCATTTAAAGTAAAAGTTTACGGACGGACGCCGGACGAAAAGCGATCACAAAAGCTCACCCTGTCACTTTGTGACAGGTGAGCTAATAAGGACTACAAATGAGGGCAAGACATCTTACCTTCTTCAGTGGACTGGGTTTCTTTATTTTTGGCGTCTCTCTTTCTTTACCTCTCTTTATGGCTGGTGCACTGGAATCTAAGGCATTAAGCTGTAAAAATAGACAAAAGGAGAGAAAAATTAACTAAAGGAGTTAAAGATAGACAAAAGGAGTTTAAAATAAACTAAAGGAGTTAAAAATAGACAAAAGGAGTTTAAAATAGACAAAAGGAGTTCTTTATTTCCGGTTAGTTGATAATTTTTTTAACAAGATTTCTCTAGCTAAGTTATTATTATTTCTGGTTTACATGGTTTAAAGGCACATGATGCCTCAGAAATTTTTTCAATTCTTTAGAACTGACAAACATGCGTTTAAATATGTTTTCATAATGGATTTAGAGCATGTTAGATGTTTAACAATTGAAGAAAGTAGCGTTGAACATGGGGTAATGTGTTGTAAAGATAGCGAAATGTAAACAAAGTAGTATTGTGACTTCCATACAAAATACTCACTATGATTATACAATTGCCATTAGAGCAAAAGAAGTAAAAGAGAGTTCATATATAACAGGGATTTTTTCGGCTTATTTTATATTCAGTCATATTCCCAACTAAAAATAGTATATAATTTTCCCAATCCACTGGAAATTTTTTCCCAAATGAAATTTACAAAATAAAATTATTGAATAACAAACTCTAAAATCTTTGAAAATAAGAGTGTTTTCACTGTTATGATGCTTTAATGTTTATAGTTAATGAGCATGTTATGGGAGACTGTAACAAGACAAGAAAAATAAACAGTTTTTGAGAAATAAGAATGAAAAGCAATTCTGAGGCATAATGGGCCTTTAAATAAATTCAGTATTGAACCTATTTTCATTCATTTTCCTCTAGTAAACTGTAGAAAATAATACTTATTGATTTTAATTCATCTTTTTTAGCAAAAACAGGCATAATGAGCCTTTAAATAAATTCAGTATTAAACCTATTTTCATACAATTTCCTCTAGTAAACTTTAGAATACTTACCGATTTTAATTCATCTTTTTTAGCAACAACCGACTTCGCATCTTTCTTGGGTGGAGGTGTCTGCTCCTTCTTCGACTGTGAAAGAAAAAAAAATTCCATAAAAAAAAGCGTGCATAATTTTTTTTATAAATATTAGAAATACTTATGGAAAATGTGCCAATTGCATGGCCAGCAAAAGTTAAAATGAAAATGTACAAATAACAAAACATACATTAGGCCTAAAAAAAAAATTAAGTTTGTTTCTGGTAACCCGACCTGTCAGCTTAATTTTTCCCCTGCACCGCAACTTTTTACAGACTACTCAACCATATGGTCTCTTTCCAGTGGCGAGGGTTAACAAACTCATACACACAAATTTTTACAGACTTTACAAAAAAAAAAAAAATCAATAATTTTACCAACCAGGTCTGGGTGTAATGGAATCGATGCTGAATCATACCTTACCCACTAAAAAAAAGCCCCCCCTACTGACACATCATTTTTTAGGAGATGTTACCAAAACAAACATATTTTTTTCCTATGCCTTACCTCGAGCGCATCAATTAAGGCACCAAAGTCGTAGGTTATTGGCTGTTTAGATTTTTTACCACTTTGAGCAGCAGAAGACTGTTGTGCTGGGGGCGTGGCCTGAGAAGTCTTCAAAATACCTGAAAACCAAAAACACAAGTAACAAGGTTTCAGTGAAAAGAAAAAAAAAAATTTAAAGAGCCCCTTGTCATTAAAAATTTTATGTACTCCAGTAAAATTGATGTGATAATATCAGCTATGTACCCTAAATTTAGTAATATTTGCTCAGCCAAACTTTTGTGAAATCGACACTTTGAAGTAATTTGCGAGGGCAAATATTCCCATATTGCCACATTGTTTCAAATTTATTATAATACCACGCTACTTATCAAAGAGTGAGTCCAAAGGGCGACGCCTGGTTGATCACATGAGCACTCCATTTTCTAATAATAATTGCACATAAGATTACTTAGGCAAGGTGTTAGCCCCTCCCCCCCCCAAAACCTGTACCCCAACCCTAAAGTTTCATAGAAAAACAAAGTATACAAACCTGGCTGTCGGACAGCAGAGGTATTTGGCTGGTGTGGGCTGGAATTATGGGATGGCTCCGTTGCCACGGTACCTGGCAACAACAAGGAAACCTTCTTCCCAGTGGAGGACGACTGGGAGGCGGGACTAGATGGGGTAAGCTGAAAAATAATGCGTAACTATAAAATATAGAGATCTAACTAGAAGGTTGTCGCCCACAATATACAGGTAGATCACAAACAACAATATACAGGTAGATCACAAAGCAATACTGTGAAATCATTTTAATCCGGCAAAAGGCAATTTCGTTGGGTCGTAAATTTGTGGATTTCTTATCCTGTCTGATACGCAAGAGATATACTATGTAACTTAATTATTTCAGACACCAGCCGAATTCCGGCTATGACCACCAATGTTTAGTAAGCTAGCTGGATAATAATCCTCCTCACATAGAACAATCCTGGCCGTATTCGAACCCAACAACAGTGGGGGCCTGAGATTTAAAGCCAACAATCTTTCACTAGCTTTAATATTTATATTACCTTCCACACTCCCTGTGACGGAGCATTCCGTACTGGCGAGACCGATTTCTTTGCCGCAAGTGGCAACTTTTGCTTCATCTTCAACTCCAGCATGTGTTGCTCAAGGTTTATTTCAGCCATTTCTGCGTCGGCAGCCTTGTTTGCAACCTCTCGTCTTTTCCGTCGCTTTCGTGAACTTCGACTCTCCTTCACTGAAGACGTACCTAAATAAAATAAATTACAAGAACGTTCACTGAAGACGTACCTAAATAAAATAAATTACAAGAACGTCATTAACTGGAAGCTTGGGGCAAGCAGTCTACGAAATTATCAGTTGTCCTATTGCCCGAGACAACCAGTTTTTGGTCCGGACAACCAATTTTTAAAAGTTTACTTGCCCGATGAACAAGTAAAAATTTGCAAAAAATATTCATCAAAATCTTAACGAATAGGGATAAAATTCAAGATATCAAATACAATTAGTTTGCCTACATTTATGACTGTTTCTCACTGAAGATAAGTTTGCAGATTTGATCATTAATGGCTTGGAGATGTTCTGATGAAAATCTTCGGGCAACCAGTTTTTACTTCGGACAACCAGATTTTCTTGAATTGGTTGCCTGAATGACAACAATTTTTAAACCCTAATTTCACAGACTGGTTTTCATTGGATTAAACTCAATACAGTGTTAAATCAGTACCTCTAGATGCTTGCAGAAATCATGATCACAAAAATAGACAAATACCACTTTTCTTCCCTTATTCTACACTTTTAATACATGATCATAATTATACAAATCAATTTAAAGAAATGAATTAGATGTCTTTACCTTGCCGATGGTCTTACCTATGGTATTTTTGTAAAGAGACTGGTTTAATAGTTTAACATGCTTAGACTGCTTTACAGGTTTACATAATTATGGCAGTTACATAGACCGGTTTATAGTTTTAGCTATGGTATTTTAAAGGAGACTGGTTTATAGTTGTGCCAATGGCATCATAACATAAACTGGTACCGTGACTGCTTTGAAAATTTTCTTTCTCAATTGAGACAAAGACTGGTTTAAAGATTTACCTGCAGTGTCCGGAGAAAATTGCTCGTCTGGAGATATGGTTTTTGTAGATTGCACATTATTCTGAAAATATAAATACAATACACATATATAGCATGATCGCAATAAGTAGAACTTTAGGTAGGGACCTGATGCACGTGCTTGACACATCATCATTTTGTCCAACACATATGAGCCCCGAAACGACAAAACCAACATAATGGGTTTGCAACCAACATGGATCCAGACCAGCCTGCTCATCCGCGCAGTCTGATCAGCATCCATGCTGTTCGCTTACAAACCCTATAACAAGTAGAGAAACTGATAGCGAACAGCATGGATCCTGATCAGACTGTGCGGATGCGCAGGCTGGTCTGGATCCATGCTGGTCGCTTTAACCCATTATTTTGGTTTTGTCGTGACATGGCTCATATACTCATTATAATTTTCAAATCCATCCATGAATATCAGAATCACTGGTCTCAGACACGTCCATCAGAGCATTTGTAGTAAAATGTTCCTTTGAAGTCAAGAGTGTGACCTTGACCTTTGAGCTTAAGACCTTTATCTTGTGCATGACATATTGCCCTAAATGGCTTTACATTCTATACCAAATTATTTTAAAATCCATTAACAAATGACAAAGCTATGAAACAAAGAAAGTATGAACAGAGACGGACGGAAGGATTACAGGACAGATGGACGCTACAAATCATATATGAGCCGTGTCACGACAAAACCAACATAGTGCGTTTGCGACCAACATGGATCCAGACCAGCCTGCTCATCCGCGCAGTCTGACAGGATCCATGCTGTTCGCTGACAAACCCTCACTTACAAACCCTATAACAAGTAGAGAAACTGATAGCGAACAGCATGGATCCTGATCAGACTGTGCGGATGCGCAGGCTGGTCTGGATCCATGCTAGTCGCAAACCCGCTATGTTGGTTTTGTCGTGACGCAGCTCATATAATTGCCTTCCCAATTTGAGGGGCATTAAAAAAAAAACACCCACTGACATACATTTTCTGACTTGACAAATTAAAATACCTGTCACAGTATTTTAACCACAAATTATTGTATTTAACTTGTTAGTTACATAAACTGCCACAGGTCATTTCGGTCACAAGTGTTAAAATTGACTATCTTAACATGTTACGAAGTAGTTTAAACATATTTTGTTGACAAACTGTAATATATATGTATTTAAAATTTAACATAGTGACATGTCATGGTTGACATTTTGCATTCCTTTCTTAATTTTTTTTTTTTTTTTTGTCAAAAAATATTTTCAGAGCCACTTGTCCCGGACGATTTGCTAAAGTAAATCCAATGTGCAGGCTACATTTTTTCTACTGATCGTCCTTTATCAAGTTCTCTTAAATTGTAGTTACAAGCTAATGAGTGGAATTTTCAATCTATATTTGTAATATGACAAATCTAAGTAATTTTTTTACGCAGTTTTAGGGCCAAAAAAGAGCCCCATATAATTTATATATTATAATAAAGTCAAAAAAAATTTTTTTGTCACAATAATTGTTAAATGAAAATTCATATTAATTAGGTATCACCTTGGTGCAATAACAGTTTAAGTCCTTCTAAAGTAAACAGCAGTTAATCAGTTATTGCACTAAGGTGACAAATTATTGTCAAAATGACTTTAAGGACATGAGAAACAGTCAGTATAACTCCGGTAAGTCAGAGGGACTGATGCAAAACCGGGATTAAATGACAAATTTTCAAGCCGTTGACTTTGACAAGCAAGTTACTAAAGGCGTAACGAAAGCAATGGGCAAATAAAAGGAAAGGGCAAAACTAAACCAGATTATTATAAATATATTCCTTGTGATTATCATGTGACACCTGGTCAGGGAAGTCCTTAAAGGAAACTTATTCATACTATTTATTTTTCAAATACAACTACGTAAATTTGAATGATAAAATATAGTATATTCTTACACACAGGAACGCATATAAAGCAGTTAGAACACACGGTCGTTGATCTGCAATTATATTCGCTGCTAGGAAAGGTGCGAAAAGTATCTCGAGATCAAAAGTGTCAAATCGATGGGACAGAGACTTCGTTATGGTAAAATGTTCTCAAATTATTCCTTACGGACCAAGTAAAAACTTCCACGCATCGAAAATATCAACACATAAAAATTTAACTCATATATTGGTAAATTAAATTATAAAGAATATAATGGGGAAAAAAATCAAGACTTTCATTTTACTTGAATACAGATCGAGAAAATTAACTTTTATTAATCTAAGTTCAACACATAGAAGTTTTGACTGTATATAATGTGTCATTAGTAGTAAGTCACATCAAGAAAATTTACTTGGACAAATATAAGTTCTACTTTTTGCAATGATTAATTACAAATTCGACACATCAAGAAAATCTACTTATAGAAGTTGAACACATAGAAGTTCTACGGTACTTTAAGGCATTACAGGTTTCATACATAGAAGTTCTACTGTACATATTGAGTAAATTACATACAAGTACGATCTCACATTGTTAATAACATTTTTTTTTTAGGCTATATCATAATTATAAATGATGAATGTGGCGGCATGGCCGAGTGGTTAACACATCGGACTAGTAATCTCATGATCACTTGCCGCATGGGTTCAAACCCCGTCAGGGGCAAGTCATTGTTTCCTTGAGCAAGAAACTTTACACTCATTGTTCAGTACTGGTTGGTTCCAGGAACGGATTCGAAAGTGTGTCTATAAGCTTATAGCTTCCTACACAATCGAACTAAAATAAATTCTGTATAAACCAATTATAAATGAACTACTTACAGCATTATTGATGATATCACTGTATGACATAGTGGCCGCAGGAAACTGACTAGAAATTGCGGGATGGCACCCACCGCCACAACCGGACAAATCCGGAAACTCCTCCTCGTCTTCAAAATGAAGGGTTATCTCCTCTGAAGCACCAACAGTTTCCTCATTTTCAGCAGTTACCTCCCCTGTTTTCTTCTTCCGTCGCCGCCGGCGACGCTTTTTCTTCTTCCCTTCCCCGTCACCCTGATTGTTGTTATTATTATCACTTAGGGAATGACCTTTCCTATCAAGGTCAATATCTGATTTATTGCTATCACTGAAAAAGTTTTGACCTTTGAACTGTCCACTCACATTAACCTGCGGATGACCTTTTAACTGTGACTTTTGATGGACACCATGATGACTTTTAATTTCAGTCTCTCCCGATTTTCGTTCATTTCCCAAATGGACACAATGAGAATTGGTCAAATGACCTTTATGTTCATTGACCTTTGAACTTCTCTGTGATACCTGACTAATTGTTGACACATTTGAGATATGATTTTCTGCCTTTGGCAATTCTTTGACGGCAGCGCTATACAGAAACTTGACAGGTCCCGTTTCACTCTCACCATGTTGTTTTTGATATGCGTTTTCCGAATTAAATGCTGAGTCTTCAAGTTTTTTATCTGCCCTTTCCAAATCCTGCATAATTTCCGCGACATTAACGTT
Organism: Ruditapes philippinarum; assembly: GCF_026571515.1. Taxonomy (NCBI): domain Eukaryota; kingdom Metazoa; phylum Mollusca; class Bivalvia; order Venerida; family Veneridae; genus Ruditapes; species Ruditapes philippinarum. The sequence continues at coordinate 58,458 of NW_026855318.1, forward strand.
CACATTGCCAATCCTAGATGCCGACCTACTACTCTCTTTCACATACTTTTTCGCGGACGTAGTTCTACTTATAGTAACACTATTATCACAGATGGCCTGTTCACCTTGATCGGTTGCCGCGACAACCAAGTTTTGTTTATGAGTCTGACTAGGGTTTGTTTGAGCAATACTTGCATAAGACCGCCTAAACGTAGGCTCTACACCACTATCATTTAAATAAGGCACCGAATTTACCGTACCATGCATAGTACTCGAACTTTCATTGTGACCGTGACCTTTGAACCCTGTGGCACCAGAATACACAGTATAAGCAGTAGATAACGAACCAGAGTTATTGGTCATGTGACTAAATTGGTTATCAGATACAGCCAGGCTAGCTACACAGATACCTTCAGTGAACCCGGTCGACGGATTGGTACCGTTGGAGACGGTGTTACGTCCTAGTAACATACCGTCCTCAGTGTCAATGTCAGACGCGCTCCTGTTCGATGAATGACGTGACCGTCTGCTGCCAGGTTTATGATGGTCTTTATAAGCCACTTGACCATTATTATACAGGGTGTTTGGTGATTCTTCTAATGTTGCGCTGGCGATGTGCTCCGGAAAATCTGAGAAGAAAAAATACCAATCATTGATTTTTCCGAAGGATTTAATTTTGCTTTTAAATCTGCAAAAAATACAATAATACCGTCAAATCATTGATTTTCTCAAAGGATTTAATTTTGCTTTTAAATCTGCAAAAAATATAATAATACCGTCAAATCATAGATTTCCCCGAAGGATTTAATTTTGCTTTCATTTCCCAATTTTGAAAAATTTTCAAAAATAATATTAATGCCGGCCAAGTATTTATCACAAGTTAACAGAAATAAAAGTTAAAATTTGGGAATACATTATAATCTTTGTGCAATAACGGGTTAACTCGTATTAAATCATATAAGGAGTTAAGCCGTTTCTGTACTAAGATGAGAATATATTTTACCTTGTAGAAAAATAAACCTATGCAAAACTACTTTATACCCTGATAAAATCCTGTATAATGTAAAGGAAAAAGATCTCCACTTTTAAATTATGAAATATTACACAACACATGTAGTTTAAATTTCTACTTTATAATCCTTACTTGCTGAAGAGCTTGTACTTTTTTTTATGACAGAAACTAGCCTTAGGCACGACAGTTAAATATCATCTATATATTAATTTCACATTTAATTAATTTATGAACATATTTTGTTTTTGTCTAGCCTTTTTTTACATAATTATTATGCTTCTGCATCCATTAAAAAGTACATATCAAGAAATAATGTCAGATAAATAAAGCGTGTGAAGCGTTAATAAATAATTATTTTTATTTGAACCATTATTAAAGTTACGCAAAAATTAATTTATATAATATTTTTTTTTAACTTTGATTTTTTAAATTTTTTGTTTAAAGACGTGACTTTCACATCGTCTTTCCAAAATTCCAAAAACCCAAGTCTATCTATAATTAGGTGTGCATACAAAATTTGAGCCACGGGGCGCCATGACAAAACCAACATAGTGCGTTTGCAACCAGCATGGATCCAGACCAGTCTGCACATCTGCACAGTCTGATCAGGATCCATGCTATTTGCAATCAGTTTCTTTACTTGTAATAGGGTTTGCAAGTGAACACTGTGCAGATGCTCATACTGGTCTGGATCCATGCTGGTTGCAAATGCACTATGTTGGTTTTGTCATGGCGCGGCTCAAATGTTTATTTATATTTGTACTATTGATTGCATAAACTTGTGCGGTACCTCTCTCATGATTAACTGTTAGAAAAACAAAAATTCTCTAAATTACTAACGAGAACTTACCACACTTTTCATATGCATTTTTACTAAATCTCAATTAAAAAAATTCATAACGCTACTTGTATTTACAGCGGACACTATTTTTAGCTTTTACTTAAAACCGATTTTGTGCTATTCATAAACTGATTATCACTCTATCATTTGTAGGTCAACATTCAGATGCAAATATCTTTGTTTTTCTAAGTCCATTTTTTTTGGAAATTTTTTTATATTTCACTCGAAAATGAAGCTAACCAATAGAACATAACATAAATCAATTTGTTTTGTTTTTTAATAAAATAGGGCTTTAAAAATTGTTGGATCAACTCTTGGTATTTGTATTTTTCACTTATGGAATTAATAATGGAATTAATAAAGTGTACTAAAGAAAATGTTGGGGGGGGGGGGGGGGAAACAAGGGGAAATAGGATCATGGTAGCCCCAGGTAGCCTACTGAAATTTATCTATATAGCTGTCAAGTTCTCTAGAATTTCTTTAAGATATACCAAGCTATCAAGTTCTCTAAGAATTCTTAAAGATACACTATGCTCAGCTTTGATTAAAATACTTTTATCACAGAAAATTATTGAAATCTATTAAATTTTTACTGAATATGTCTAATTTGAATAAAAAAAGGAATAAACTATGTATGGGAAGCTGCGTTACTGGTCAATAAAAGTTAATGTTTTCTTAAAAAAACTGCCCGTTTTAAATGACACTCTCTATTCACACCTACAGTTCACAGAATTTTAAACAATACGTATCTACTTTGTGTGAAGTCAAAACATGTTTACTTTATACTTACTTAGTGTTTGAAATTATTTTTTGTCCAATAGGATAGAAGTTTTTCAAATGAATTGTAACACGTTTACTTTGGTAAATCAATAAAACTAGTAAATCGACTGTTTATAAAATTTAATTGAACTAGAAATGTGTCATCATGCCACGGATGCCCCCGCATGCAGCCAAAATTTCAGATGTTATAATATTTAGTTCCAAATTTGTTTGCACAAATTATTGTTTTCATTTTAAGTTCAAAGCCCTTAAAACTTTTCAACGTTTACACAAACCATTTTCATACAATGTTCAAGGCACTGAAATTATTCAGTCTTAACCTTTTGAAAATAGCATATTTCATATTTGTAGCCAAAATAATGGCTACATAAATTTCCACAAAAGTATGAGTGCTGAAACTGAAAGTTCAAATTTTTTCCAATATTCAAGAAAGATAAGTTTGTCCAAAATCATTGAACCATGACCAAATTCAAACTTAAACTGCTTATTCCTAAGATGTATCTATATTATTTTCAAAGTGAAAGGGACATAACTCTGCCAAAAAATCATCGAACCATGACCAAATTCCAACTTGACCTGCCCATTCCTTTGACATATCCATATATCAAATTTGAGTTGAATATGTAACACTGTTGGGTAGATAATGAACAGAAACTGTAAATTTCATATTATTTTCAAAGTAAAAGGAGCATAACTCTGCCAAAAATCATCAAACCATGACCAAATTCAAACTTGACCTGTATTTTCTCATGACATATCCATATGTCAAATTTGATTTGAATGTGTTGTACCGTTGGGGAGATAATGAACGGAAACTGAAAATTTCATATTATTTTCAAAGTAAAAGGGGCATAACTCTGCCAAAAATCATCGAACCATGACCAAATTCAAACTTGACCTGTATTTTCTCATGACATATCCATATGTCAAATTTGAGTTGAATGTGTTGTACCGTTGGGGAGATAATGAACGGAAACTGAAAATTTCATATTATTTTCAAAGTAAAAGGGGCATAACTCTGCCAAAAATCATCGAACCATGACCAAATTCAAACTTGACCTGTATTTTCTCATGACATATCCATATGTCAAATTTGAGTTGAATGTGTTGTACCGTTGGGGAGATAATGAACGGAAACTGAAAATTTCATATTATTTTCAAAGTAAAAGGGGCATAACTCTGCCAAAAATCATCGAACCATGACCAAATTCAAACTTGACCTGTATTTTCTCATGACATATCCATATGTCAAATTTGATTTGAATGTGTTGTACCGTTGGGTAGATAATGAACGGAAACTGAAAATTTCATATTATTTTCAAAGTAAAAGGGGCATAACTCTGCCAAAAATCATCGAACCATGACCAAATTCAAACTTGACCTGTATTTTCTCATGACATATCCATATGTCAAATTTGAGTTGAATATGTGCAACCGTTACTAAGATAATGAACGGAAACTGATGATGACGGAATGACAGAATGACGGAAGGACGGAATGACGGAAGGACGGAAGGACGGAAGGACGGAACAGGGTAACACTATATGCCCCGGCCATTACATGGCGGGGGCATAAAAACACTTAGCTGGTTAAAACTTATTAGTACGTATTTACAAAATTAAATTGGTTGCGTGGCTGCGTACTTATAAATTTTATCCTATACAAAGAGACAGTGTTTAAATAATCAATATTTTTTTTTACCAAATTTGAGCATAGTACATCTTTAAAGTGACATTTTAATTGAGCCACGTCATGACAAAATTAACATAATGGGTTTGCGACCAGCATGGATCCAGACCAGCCTGCACATCCGTGCAGTCTGATCAGGATCCATGCTGTTCGCTATCAGTTTCTCTACTTGTTATAGGGTTTTTAAGCGAACAGCATGGATCCTGATCAGACTTGAGTGGATGCGCAGGCTGGTCTGGATCCATGCTGGTTGTAAATGCACTATGTTGGTTTTGTCATGACGCGGCTCATGATATCGCAAAAAATATTAGAAGATAAAAATACCTGTTTGAACAGATGAACTCTTGTAGCATATTTTCATGGTTCCATCACGGTTAGCTTCTGATTTCTAAAATATATATAGAAAAGTATTCACCAACTGTTGTAATCATTTTTTATTTCTTTAATTCAATTCCCAGTAGTCATTACTTGAAAGGTAAATTCACAACTTTTTCAAAAGCTGGAGGAAAAACTTCCAATGCTTTTCTGTAAACAATAATACAGACTCAATAAGCCAACTATAAAAGTACATAAATGAGCCGTGTCAAGACAAAACCAACATAATGGCTTTGCGACCAGCATGGATCCAGACCAGCCTGCGCATCCGCGCAGTCTGATCAGGATCCATGCTGTTCGCATACAAACTGTATAACAAGTAGAGAAACCGATAGCGAACAGCATGGATCCTGATCAGACTGCGCGGATCCATGCTGGTCGCAAAGCCATTATGTTGGTTTTGTCATGACGCGGCTCAAATATTGAAAGGCTTTGGAGAAATGAAATCAAAAAGCATTTCTGAGGCATAATGGGCCATTAAGTTTTTTTTTCAGGGTTTTTTTTTTTTCATCAAAAACTGACAAATTTAGATTTTGTTTTAATTGGTTTTACGACACATCAACACAGTATATGTCATATGACCCTGAAACAAGGAAAGATGATACAGGCTCACCTCTGGTGTAACAAACTTCAAAGCAACACCAGGGGTCAAAACCCCCCTCACCTGCTTGAGCTACGAGATATGCATAGACTCCAGTAATTCGAACCCCATTTACTCGCCTCTTACAATCACGCAGGGATAAACGGTGGCTGCAATTCTGATGCTGTTACCCTTAGAGGCAACTCCTCAGCCACGAGGGGAGGCATAAATCTATGCCATCAGGATCATGGAAGCTCCATATTGCCTACTGAAAATGTATCTATATAGCTGCAGCATTTTTTTTTTTTGTACTTTGGGAATGGTGCCAGTACCAGACTGATTGGGAAAAAATGTGTTATTTTGGCTTAAATTGGGAATTTTTTTTATGCATATTTTCTGCTACAAATAAGATTAGTCATCATGAATAAAGATAGCTAACAGCTTCCACTGTTCAGGTAGAACTATTGAGTGATGATTTGTATGATTATGTTGGATTTAGATATTTCAGAGAAATCACTTGGCCTTGTGGAAATTTTGAACAGCCATTTTGGGAATTTAAACATTGGAAATTGGGAATTTTAATGTCTATTTTTCTATTGGGAACAGTACTGTTTTAGGGTAGTAGTTATATAAAGTAAAAAAACACAGAGCTGTCAAGTTCTCTAAGAATTCTTAGAAAATTAATGTGCTGCTTTAACAACCTACATGTTTAGTTTTCCACTGTTGATTGACAGGCTCCTTGAAGCCGTTCAGTAAATGGGGCGTTTCTATGAAATTATCACCAGAAAAGTTCTGCCTCGCACTGGAATATTCTTTCCCATCTCCTGACCCAGTCAGCTGAAAAAATATAAAATACAATTTAAATTGCGTTATTTATGTATCACTAATTTATCACATAAACCACAGCGCAGGAGTGTTATAAAGCTATTCTGTTAAAAATGATATTACATTAGTGTAATAACACTTTGACGTGACATCATTTGTGCTATATATAAACATAGCGTTAAAGCGCGCCGCTAATGTTAGCCTTACACTATAGGCATGTCAATGAAAAATGACTCTTTTTTAACAGTTTACCGGTCTTATTTTAAATATGTGATAAATAGAATATTATATTTGTGTAGTAGATACTATATTTATTGAACTCTGTGAATAAAACAATATTAGGCACGCCAGAGGCTCGCATATTAAGATTTTATTCAACAAGTTCAATAAATTTAGTATTAAACCTACACTCATTCAATATCCTCTATATAAAACTGGCACCACATCATCTTTTACTGAAGGGGGCCTCCGTGGCTGAGTGGTTAAGGTCGCTGACTTGAGATCACAGGTCCCTCACCGCTGTAGGTTCGATCCTCACTAGGGTTGAAATCTTCTATGTGAGGAAGCCATCCAGCTGGCTTACGGAAGGTCGGTGGTTCTACCCAGGTTCCCGCTCGTGCCTGAAATTCCAGGAGGGGCACCTGGGGTCTTCCTCCACCAATAACAGCTGGAAAAAAATCGACGAAAAAATCTCGGCGGGACGCTCTAGGATGTCCCGACTTGAGTGTACGGTCGCCCATATGGGCTTTCCGGCGGCGACCTAATATAAACGCATTAAAAAAAAAAATCTATTACTGAGGTCCTCTAGGCAGCAGGTCAATCAGAAATCCCATTATGCATTATGAAGCTATGACCTGCAGGGCTTAACTCGGTTAAGAGGAAGTTTTGGGGGTAATTTACTCCTTGACTAAATTTCGCTTGTGACTTCCAAAATGTAATGCATTTCTGTCTGCCTTTGTTAACTCCTGGTTCTGGTGAAGTATGACATTGTGCACAGAGCATGTAAAGGGGAAAATATAGCATTTTGATGGGGAAATATAGCATTTTTGGGGGAAAATATAGCAATTTTAGGGAAAAATTAATAGCAATTGTGGGGGGGGGGAATATAGTATTTTTAGGGGAAAATATAACATTTTTATGGGAAAAGGTATATTAGCATTTTTAGGGGGAAAAAAAGCATTTTTAGGGGACAATATACCGGGTAGCATATTTAGGGGAAAATAAGGCATTTTTAGGGGAAATTATAGCTATTTATAAGGGAAAATATCAGCATTTTTTTTTTTTTGGGGGGGGGGGGGGGGAAATATACTTATTTTGGGCTAGGGAAAATTATTTCTTTTTAGCCTTTATTTGGGCTGTAAAATATATGGAGGAAAAAAAAATAAAAACCTGCACTGGCTGAACTTTGATATCAATACGGGTGTCAAAATTATTTGACTAAATGTTTAATACTATTTTAGCAATAAATTAAAAAAAAAATCTCCATATTAAAGTTTGCTGGTATTTTAACTTCCTGGTTATATATTACATTTCTGATGGGTTGATTAATATCGGTTTTACAGTACATGGCCACTATTTTGAAGATAAAATATTCGGGTATTTTGGAAATATACAATAGTGTTTGTATAAGTGTATGTTACAATATCAGTCTCGAGGTTTTAAAGTGGATTTGTCTACAATTGTCAAGTATTTAAATATCGATTAAAAACAATTGAAAAAAACAAGTATCAATTGTATTAATTGTTTATCAAAATATTTCTTGAAAACAATAATCGTTGACAGAGTTGATAATGATTTACTATGGAACATTTATACATTTGAGCCGCGTCATGACAAAAAAACCAACATAATGGATTTGCGACCAGCATGGATCCAGACCAGCCTGCCGCATCCGCGCAGTCTGATTCAGGATTCATGCTGTTCGCTCCGGCACCAAGTCTATTACAAGTAGAGAAACTGATAAGCGAACAGCATGGATCCTGATTCAGACCTGAGACGGTATGCGCAGGCTGTCTAGATCCCATGCTGATTCTAACAAACTCCATTATGTTGGTTTTGTCATGATGCGGCTCATTTATACATTTATATTATTAGTTATCAAGATTGTTGACATGATATATAGCCCTAAGTAGAGGTGGTTTTTAACACAAGGTTTCACATTAATCATTGTTATATATTCGTGAAATGTTTGAACATTTGTTCACCCATTTAACATTAATAATATACTCCTTTCAAAGATTGAGAGATTTCACCCCCATCAAAGTAGTTGACGCATGCTTACAAATTATACAAACTATCGCAATCCACTTGTTGTGATTAATATAGCACGGAGCACATTTATCACCTCCGCATCACTGGCAACTGCCAAGCAGTTAATCATACTTAGTGCCAGCACTTCCCAGAGGAACGGATATTATTTCTGTACATGCCAGAGCAGGCACAGACACCTTTTGGGACAGGGTAACCCATACCCTAAGGCAGGGGATTTTGGGTCGTTTAAGGCAAAATTCGAAATTTTATGTTATCATGTATTTTAGGTATTTTTATCACATTTACTCATTACACTATTTTTCCTACCAGTTTTTAATTTTCCGACCATTGAAATCAATAGTAGTATTAGACTAACAAATCAAACAAATTACTTTAAGTTGATCTATTTTATAATTTGGAGCGGGATTTTTTTTTGAGATAGGGGAAAAAATACATATGATTTTGATGAGGGAACGATACCCATATTCGGCCCCAAAACGACCAAACGAGTGACCTGCAGAGCATTAAGAAAGTGAAGATGGCTGTAGTAAGGATTTTGTGATCAATCAACAAACTTTAGTCACCCGCACTGGCCGGGAATCAAACTCGTCCCCTGATTCATAGTCCAATACTCTACTACTTGAGCTAACCATTAAGCAGCCCTGACAATGTCCAAATTGTAATGCAGCAAAGTAAATGTTTAAAAAAATTCAGCAAAGTAATTGTTTAACGAATTCAGATAAATAACGGTTTAACAAATTCAGCAAAGTACAGATTTAACAAATTCAGCAAAGTAAAGGTTTAACAAATTCAGCAAATTAAAGGTTTAACAAATTCAGCTAAATAACTGTTTAACAAATTCAGCAAATTAAAGGTTTAACAAATTTAGCAAAGTATTGTAAGTAAAGGCTTAACAAATTCAGCAAAGTTAAGGTTTAAAAAATTCAGCAAAAATAAAGGTTTAACAAATTCAGCAAAGTGAAGGTTTAACACATACAATTTGGCAAAATAAAGGTTTAACAAATTTAGCAAAGTATTGAAAGTAAAGGTTTAACAAATTTGACAGTATTGAAAGTAAAGGTTTAACAAATTCAGCAAAGTTAAGGTTTAACAAATTCAGCAAAGTCAAGGTTTAACAAATTCAGCAAAGTCAAGGTTTAACAAATCCAGCAAAGTAAAGGTTAAACAAATTCGGCAAAGTAAGTGTTTAACAAATTCAGCAAAGTCAAGGTTTAACAAATTCGGCAAAGTAAATATTTAAAAAATTCTCTTACCTGAGAGGTATGTATAAATCCGTTCTGATATGTACCCCCATCGAATGGCATACCGTTCGGTACGTTACCGTACGGCTGCATCATGTCACCAATGGCCGTCGGGCCCCAACCGGATGTGGGAACGTAGCCTTTACCTGGGTTGAGGAATCGGTTCGAGACACTTAATTACCTGATGGAATATAGACCCAAAACAAGAGCTGGTTGAACCGGGTGATGCTCCCCGAATAGGTTTTGGACACTTGTCACACAGGAAGGTAATTACCTCTTGTAGTGTCAGAGTTATGTCACCGACAAAGTTCAAAGTGTAAAAGCAACCCAAATGATACGCGCAACACGTCATATAGATGTGGTGATCATTTCTGTGAAATAGTTGTAAAATCCGACTTCAAATAACAAAGTTATGGGACGGATAGAATTCAAGATGTACGTACGTACAATGCCGGAAGAACTGAAAGACGGACGGACAACCCGGCGACTTTATGCTCCCCCGAAATTTTTCGGAGAGCATAAAAATGTAAAATCAGGATGTTTTGCCATGGGATTAAATTAATTGTCACTTTAGAGCAGAAACATAACAAGTGCTTTTAAATATAAAAGCAGTTAATCAGTTATTGCACTGAGGTAACTTTTTGTAATATTTTCTGGATTGAAGCTTTATAAAGAATGAGTATTTGTTATTTCTACTTATTTTTCTTTCTTAACAAAATTTTAACCTATTGTTCGAACTTTGTTTCAGTTTAAAACTAAGTAGACCAATTAAAGCCTGTCCCACAATTTTTAACATTTCATTTTTTATTAAAGCAACACGCCAAGATTCAAGTTCATTTTCATGAAAATTTTTGAAAAGTATTTAAAAGTAAAATATTGTGAGGTGAAAAATTAAAGCTAAATCACAAAATATATAGCAAGCGGCACTCACAATTACTAGAAATATATCAAAAAGTGGTCATCATATGCAAAAACAGCCCATACTGCGTTAGTAAACGCAGTAGAATTATGGTTATAAAATTCAGCCAAATCAGTCTTAAACCGCACATAACATGTAAAATGTAATTTGGATCTTGAATGTTTTTACTTTTCTTAAAATTTTAGTACATTTTTCTCAATATTGATTTTTCTTGAAATATTTTTGCTCATTTTGAGGTGTACAGCTTTAAATATAATCTTGAATTCATTTCTGTGATAAAACGTACCTGGCTGTATATGTTGGTACTGCTGCGACATATATAATGCCTGTTGTGGCGTATATTTTCCTCTATGCCTTGGTCTTACACCACCAAATCTGAAACACATATAAAAGCAAATCTATGTCTTGGTCTTACACCACCAAATCTGAAACACATATAAGAGCAAATCTATGTCTTGGTCTTACACCACCAAATCTGAAACACATAAAAGCAAATCTATGTCTTGGTCTTACACCACCAAATCTGAAACACATATAAAAGCAAATCTATGTCTCAGTCTTACACCACCAAATCTGAAACACATATAAAAGCAAATCTATGTAGCGGTCTTACACCACCAAATCTGAAACACATATGAAAACAAATGAATGACTGCCTAAACAAATGTAAACATAAACCAGGCAGTGATTTTTTTTTCTCATTTAAAAGGGAAGAGGCCTGAGGCTCTCAATTTTTAACAAAAAGGTAAGCTAAATTTAGCAACTCTCGTATCTAAATATAGAAAGTAGTATTTCTAAATAAAGTAACATACCTTGGCTCTCCAGCATTAACAAAAGGTAAGCTAATTTTAGCAACTCTCGTATCTAAATATAGAAAGTAGTATTTCTAAATAAAGTAACATACCTTGGCTCTCCAGCATTAACAAAAGGTAAGCTAAATTTAGCAACTCTAGTATCTAAATATAGAAAGTAGTATTTCTAAATAAAGTAACATACCTTGGCTCTCCAGCATTAACAAAAGGTAAGCTAAATTTAGCAACTCTGTATCTAAATATAGAAAGTAGTATTTCTAAATAAAGTAACATACCTTGGCTCTCCAGCATTAACAAAAGGTAAGCTAAATTTAGCAACTCTTGTATCTAAATATAGAAAGTAGTATTTCTAAATAAAGTAACATACCTTGGCTCTCCAGCATTAACAAAAGGTAAGCTAAATTTAGCAACTCTCGTATCTAAATATAGAAAGTAGTATTTCTAAATAAAGTAACATACCTTGGCTCTCCAGCATTAACAAAAGGTAAGCTAATTTTAGCAACTCTCGTATCTAAATATAGAAAGTAGTATTTCTAAATAAAGTAACATACCTTGGCTCTCCAGCATTAACAAAAGGTAAGCTAAATTTAGCAACTCTCGTATCTAAATATAGAAAGTAGTATTTCTAAATAAAGTAACATACCTTGGCTCTCCAGCATTAACAAAAGGTAAGCTAAATTTAGCAACTCTAGTATCTAAATATAGAAAGTAGTATTTCTAAATAAAGTAACATACCTTGGCTCTCCAGCATTAACAAAAGGTAAGCTAAATTTAGCAACTCTTGTATCTAAATATAGAAAGTAGTATTTCTAAATAAAGTAACATACCTTGGCTCTCCAGCATTAACAAAAGGTAAGCTAAATTTAGCAACTCTCATATCTAAATATAGAAAGTAGTATTTCTAAATAAAGTAACATACCTTGGCTCGCTCCAGCATTAACAAAAGGTAAGCTAAATTTAGCAACTCTCGTATCTAAATATAGAAAGTAGTATTTCTAAATAAAGTAACTTACCTTGGCTCTCCAGCATTAACAAAAGGTAAGCTAAATTTAGCAACTCTCGTATCTAAATATAGAAAGTAGTATTTCTAAATAAAGTAACATACCTTGGCTCTCCGGCATTAACAAAAGGTAAGCTAATTTTAGCAACTCTAGTATCTAAATATAGAAAGTAGTATTTCTAAATAAAGTAACATACCTTGGCTCTCCAGCATTAACAAAAGGTAAGCTAAATTTAGCAACTCTCGTATCTAAATATAGAAAGTTGTATTTCTAAATAAAGTAACTTACCTTGGCTCTCCGGCATTAACAAAAGGTAAGCTAAATTTAGCAACTCTCGTATCTAAATATAGAAAGTAGTATTTCTAAATAAAGTAACATACCATGGCTCTCCGGCATTAACAAAAGGTAAGCTAAATTTAGCAACTCTCGTATCTAAATATAGAAAGTAGTATTTGTAAATAAAGTAACATACCATGGCTCTCCAGCATTAACAAAAGGTAAGCTAAATTTAGCAACTCTCGTATCTAAATATAGAAAGTAGTATTTCTAAATAAAGTAACATACCTTGGCTCTCCGGCATTAACAAAAGGTAAGCTAATTTTAGCAACTCTCGTATCTAAATATAGAAAGTAGTATTTCTAAATAAACTAACTTACCTTGGCTCTCCAGCATTAACAAAAGGTAAGCTAATTTTAGCAACTCTCGTATCTAAATATAGAAAGTAGTATTTCTAAATAAAGTAACATACCTTGGCTCTCCAGCATTAACAAAAGGTAAGCTAATTTTAGCAACTCTCGTATCTAAATATAGAAAGTAGTATTTCTAAATAAAGTAACATACCTTGGCTCTCCGGCATTAACAAAAGGTAAGCTAAATTTAGCAACTCTTGTATATTAATATAGAAAGTAGTATTTCTAAATAAAGTAACATACCTTGGCTCTCCGGCATTAACAAAAGGTAAGCTAAATTTAGCAACTCTTGTATCTAAATATAGAAAGTAGTATTTCTAAATAAAGTAACATACCTTGGCTCTCCAGCATTAACAAAAGGTAAGCTAAATTTAGCAACTCTCGTATCTAAATATAGAAAGTAGTATTTCTAAATAAAGTAACATACCTTGGCTCCCCAGCATTAACAAAAGGATAGCATGTGGTAATATAACTAGGTAACCCGTTCACACCGGACTGATCTTTTCCGGGTCCAGGACCCAACAAGCCGTCTGTTAATGGACCTGATATACTAGGCATGCCGGAGAATTGCCGTGGAACAAATTCTTTTGCCTCCGGAGACAGCATGTTTGACAAACTCTCCTTAAATTGAAAGAATGAACAATATCTAAATAAGTACACAAGCTCTCCTTAAATTAATAGAATGAACAATATCTAAATACTGTTAAATTCCTATAAAACGCCCCTGGGGGCTAAACATTTTCCAAATGGGGGGGCTATTATTACAACACAGTTTTTCCTAAATCCAAAAATCACTGTAAATACATTTAGTGTTAGCAAGTGTTGGTAATAACATTAAAAAGTGTTAAGGCTTTAAAGTTCATTATACAGTATACATATTTGTGTTTACTATAAAATAACAAGAGCGATCAGTAATCACATGTGTCGCCTCATGATGGCCAATTTCATGTTGGGACAAATTTTGTGACAGACTGACAGACAGACGGACAGTGCACAACTAGACTTTGTACTGATCATTCCTGTGAAGTTTGGATAAAATTGCACCAGTAGTTTATGAGGAGTAGTCCGGACAAGCTTTTGCGTATCTGGCAACACACAGAAAAAAACACCTTTTTATCAAAGGGCCATAACTCGGCCAAAAATCATTCAACCGGAAAACCCGTGCAATATGCGCAAGGACTTGAGCTACAGATCAATCCTGTAAAGTTTCATTGAAATTGCATTAGTGGTATAAGAGAAGTAGTCTGGACAAACTTTAAAAATAAAAATTATTAAAGGGCCATAACTCAAACAAAAATCATTGAACCGGAAAATGCTAACAATATGCACAACTAGACTTGGTACTGATCATTCCTGTAAAGTTTGGATGAAATTGCACCAGTAGTTTATGAGGAATAGTCCGGACAAGTTTTGTGACGGACGGACGGACAGACAGACAGACAACGGAGAAGTGATCCCTATATGTCGCCACTACTCCGTAGAGGCGACACAAAAATGGATTCTGAATGATTTGAATAATATTATGTTTTTAATTATGAGTTTAGCACTGATGAGTAGATTGTTTTCCTTATCAAAAGGCCGGGGGGCCTTTATTAGGGGATGGCGTTTATTAGGAATTTTACAGTAAGTACACAAACTCATGAAGTGAACTGAAATCATTTAAAGATCTTCTAACTAAATTTTTTTTATGTTTTATATCATAAATATAATTCTCAAATGAAGATTTATCAATATTGTAAGTTCCAATAAGCATTATTTGTAAATATATTACCGAATTTACATTTCATGTTAATAACGGGAGGTACATGTAATTAGAAATTTATTTTCTATAAAGTCCAAGTCAAACTTTTCAGTAAGAAATGAATGCATATATTTTGATGATTACATAATTATAATGTGGACAAATATCTGCAGTACATATTTTACATATTCTTTGATGTTTGAAAATTGTTTTAGTACCATAAATTATAATATACAAACAATAAAATTTCACTTAAGTGCGGTAACAACCTTAACATACAGGATCTTAAAACAGATATGAAAGTTAATGACAGACAAGTAATTCTATGTATTTAATTATCGATCTATTGGTGTACTGTTGATATTTGTCATCTGATATTGATATATCGTTGATACAATATATGCTTTGCACTGAAATAAAGACAGCTCTAAAAAATTGTCAATTGAGAAAGGTGTATCGTTGATACATATTTATGTCATCCGATATCGATATATCATTGAAACAATCTGATATTGATATATCATTGAAACAATTTGATATTGATATATCATTGAAACAATCCGATATTGATATATCATTGAAACAATCTGATATCGATATATCATTGAAACAATCCGATATTGATATATCATTGAAACAATCCGATATTGATATATCATTGAAACAATCCGATATTGATATATCATTGAAACAATCCGATATTGATATATCATTGAAACAATACGATATTATTATATCATTGAAACAATCTGATATTGATATATCATTGAAACAATCCGAATTGATATATCATTGAAACAATCTGATATTGATATATCATTGAAACAATCCAATATATATATATTATTAAAACAATCCGATATTGATATATCATTGAAACAATCCGATATTGATAAATCATTGAAACAATGAGGTATGCTTTGCACTGAAACAATTAAAGCTCTAACAAAATGATAAGAATGCATGCAGCAAAAATTCCAACTAGTCTACATTTCGGGTGTTGTATCAAAAAATCAAATACCCAATAACAATTAATCAAAATTCACATGTTGTTGTTGATTATTCTATCCTTAACAATGTAATCAATCAAGTAAAAGAAATTCATGTGACTTCAAAAGATATCAATAGAAGCTCGGGCTTTTCCTCTAGCTATTTTGGGAAAAAGGATTTAGTCCAATTTGGGAAATTTTGCTTTGTAAGACAGGGATTTTTTTTGGCTTATTTTATAGCCATTATTGGGTCATATTCCCAAATGAAAATAGGATATTATTTTCCCAATTCACAGGGAAAAAATTCCAATTGAAAGTTAAATTATAACAAGAACTGTCGGAGGACAGTAACGCTCGACTATTCGAAAATTTGTCACAAGGGTGTTTCATTGAGTATAATAATGCTTACCTATATGAATACATAAAATTGTCCGAAAAGGTACAAACTCTTCAAGTTTCAATACATTCCCTTCAGTAGTTATGGAGAGACAAGCTTACATGCAAAAACTTAACCAAGAATTCATGAGTCGAAAAAGGGGCATAATTATGCAAAAAAAGCAAATCAGAGTTATGGGACTTGTACCAATCATCTTAGATAATCACAGAGACCAAGTGTGTGAAGTTTCAATCCATTCCCTTCAGTAGTTATGGAGATACCAGCTTACATGCAAAAACTTAACCAAGAATTTCTAAGTCGAAACAGGGGCATAATTATGTTAAAAAGCAAATCAGAGTTATGGGACTTGTGCCAATCATCTAAGATAATCACAGAGAACAAGTGTGTGAAGTTTCAATCCATTCCCTTCAGTAGTTATGGAGATACCAGCTTACATGCAAAAACTTAACCAAGAATTTCTAAGTCGAAAAAGGGGCATAATTATGTAAACTAGAAATGTGTCCATAGGACACGGGTGCCCCCACCGCGCCACTGTTATCTCAATCTTTTTACTAAGTCAAGGGAAATAACTCTACAAATATTTGATAAATCCACAAGCAAAACCCCAGGTGCAAATTTAAAATATGCTGAGCAACCTGCCCTTAAGGTTTAATGACTATGTCAAATCCAAGTTGAAAAATTGCAAAAAATTTCTAAGTGAAGGGCAATAACTCTAAAAATACTAAATAAATCCAGACGAAAATACCTGGTGCACAACTGCACATGCTGATCAATATTTCTGTAACGTTACATGACTCTAGGTCAAATACTTACGTGCGACACATGTTGAAAATTGCGAAATTTTACTAAGTCAAGGGCAATAACTCTGAAAATACTAAAAATATCCACACGAAAATACCCAGGTGCACAACTACATATGCTGATCAACATTCCTGTAAAGTTTCATGACTTTAGGTCAAATTCTTTTTGAGTTACGTGCGACACAAGTTGAAAATTGCAAAATTTTACTAAGTCTAGGGCAATAACTCTGAAAATACTAAAAATATCCACATGAAAATACCCAGGTGCACAACTACACATGCTGATCAACATTCCTGTAAAGTTTCATGACTCTAGGACAAATATTTTTTGAGTTACATGCGACACAAGTTGAAAATTGCAAAATTTTTACTAAGTCAAGGGCAATAACTCTGAAAATACTAAAAATATCCAGACGAAAATACCCAGGTGCACAACTACACATGCTGATCAACATTCCTGTAAAGTTTCGTGACTCTAGGTCAAATTCTTTTTGAGTTACGTGCGACACAAGTTGAAAATTGCAAAATTTTACTAAGTCAAGGGCAATAACTCTGAAAATACTAAAAATATCCACATGAAAATACCCAGGTGCACAACTACACATGCTGATCAACATTCCTGTAAAGTTTCATGACTCTAGGTCAAAAACTTTTTGAGTTACATGCGACACAAGTTGAAAATTGCAAAATTTTACTAAGTCAAGGGCAATAACTCTGAAAATACTAAAAATGTCCAGACGAAAATACCCAGGTGCACAACTACACATGCTGATCAACATTCCTGTCAAGTTTCATGACTCTAGGTCAAATACTTTTTGAGTTACGTGCGACACAAAAGTGAACGGACGGACGGACGGAAGGACGGACGGAAGGACGGACGGACAGACGGACGGACGGACGGACAAGGGTAAATCTAAATGCCCGCCACTAACGTGGGGGCACAAAAAGCAAATCAGAGTTATGGGACTTGTGGCAATTATCTTAGATAATCACAGAGAACAAGTGTGTGAAGTTTCAATCCATTCCCTTCAGTAGTTATGGAGATACCAGCTTACATGCAAAAACTTAACCAAGAATTTCTAAGTCGAAAAAGGGGCATAATTATGCAAAAAAGCAAATCAGAGTTATGGGACTTGTGCCAATCATCTTAGATAATCACAGAGAACAAGTGTGTGAAGTTTCAATCCATTCCCTTCAGTAGTTATGGAGATAACAGCTTACATACAAAAACTTAACCAAGAATTTCTAAGTCGAAAAAGGGGCATAATTATGAAAAAAAGCAAATCAGAGTTATGGGACTTGTGCCAATCATCTTAGATAATCACAGAGAACAAGTGTGTGAAGTTTCAATACATTCCCTTCAGTAGTTATGGAGATACCAGCTTACATACAAAAACTTAACCAAGAATTTCTAAGTCGAAAAAGGGGCATAATTATAAAAAAAAGCAAATCAGAGTTATGGGACTTGTGCCAATCATCTTAGATAATCACAGAGAACAAGTGTGTGAAGTTTCAATCCATTCCCTTCAGTAGTTATGGAGATAACAGCTTACATACAAAAACTTAACCAAGAATTTCTAAGTCGAAAAAGGGGCATAATTATGAAAAAAAGCAAATCAGAGTTATGGGACTTGTGCCAATCATCTTAGATAATCACAGAGAACAAGTGTGTGAAGTTTCAATCCATTCCCTTCAGTAGTTATGGAGATACCAGCTTACATACAAAAACTTAACCACAGGGACGCCGACGCCGACAAATGGGTGACTGCATTAGCTCGATTATTCTGCGAATAGTCGAGCTAAAAATATTGAATAAAAATTCTTAAATCTTTACAAATAAGGGCTTCTTCACTGCAATAGTCAGGGCTCATCCTGGGGGGAAATTTTAGGGAGAAGTGACTTCCTCGCGAAAATTAGGGAGAAGGGAAACAACCCAATGTGTATGCATTAACATGCATGGCTATACATCCTTTAATTATAATATAAACACAATTAACATCACTTATAATATTTCTCCATTTTATTAATTAATAGTAGATTAATTAATAGTAGTATTAATTTAAAGTAGATTAATTAATAGTAGATCTGGCAATGGCATCTAAATGTTTTTGAGCTGCAAATATGAATATAAAAAAATATTTTTGATATCTATTGATCAGCTATTTATAAGCTTTCTCTAAATATGTGTTTATATATTTTCATGTACATTTGTTGATAATAATGTGTAAGAAAAGATATGATGATAAAATCAATTTCATATTTTTACTTTCCTCACTTTTAATAGAAGATGATGACACATTGGATATTGATTAATAAAATCTGTTCTATTCTGTTCTGGTAACAGACATTTCTTTCTAAGTCCTGATTGTTGTAATGTCATGTTTATATGCATATAATTATGCTTATAAAACAATTTTCAAACATCAAAGAATATGTAAAATATGTACTGCAAACATTTGTGCACATTATATTTGATCACTAAAATTACATACATTCATTTCTTATTGAAAACTTTGACTGAGAAATTGTAGAAAATTAATTTCTAATTACCTCCCTTTATTTTCATGAAATGTTAAATTCGGTAATATCTTTATAAATAATCCTTTTTAAAATTTACAATATTGATAATCTTAATCTGAGCGTCATATTTAAGACATTAAAACAAATATATATATATTGAAACAATAAGAACACTTCTTTCCTGACAAATTTTGTTGTTATATACGTTACATGATATACAGCCGATATGTAGTTTAGCCGGGATGTCTTGCCCACGTGCGTGTAAACTGTGTCAAATTTGGCATTTCTACAAAGAGAACAATGCCAAACACCCCCACTGTCTACAACATACCAATCGCAAGATTTTTGCGAATTGGCTTTCTTAAATTTTCGCGTAGGTAATCAGTAACTTTCTTACTGCTCAGTTTCGGCATTTCGCCTTGAAGCCATGACGTGAGCGACATAACAATTTTACAGTAAAAATTGATGTAAACAGACTGAAATCATTCCAATCTATGATTAAGATTTTAATCCGGTCGCTGATTATTAATGAAATTGATTATTTTAATTGACTAACAGTTTTGTGATAGCCGTGAAAAATCCATTGCACATCGCCTTTACTCGGGTTAAAAACCCACCATCGAAGTGCATCATGTATATCAATTAGGGAAGATTGCACGTGTTTAGATAATCGGGGAAAAACATTAACAATGTATAATTATCGCCTAATCATGTATTAAACTCGCAAAACTATCACACAATTGTACCGTTTCGGGCCGATGCTCTCATTATTTACTGTTTAGAGTAGGCGGTCTATCGCTTCGCTTACAGGTAGAAGGGTAGTATAAAGCGACGCTCTGATTGGATAATGATAATTAGCAGTCCTCATATGGGCGGATACAATCTCTGCTCTTTACATCGCTAAGTAATTACTATTTGGGAATTAAGATTTTATCGGCGATGTTGACTTCTCTTTGATCAATCGGGAAAGCGAAATTGGAATATACACGGCGAAGTTTTCGCCTGAATCGCCCTTCCGGATGAGCCCTGATAGTGCTTAAATGTTTGAAGATGCCATCCTAGACAGTAATTGTTTGCATCCATTCAATCACTGCAAAATCTCAGTCATGCATTTTTCCCCAATTTTTAACAAAAAAAACGCTGAAATTCCAAATTCCATGGGTATGGGTGGTGTTCCCAAAATCCTGGAATAAATTCCTGTAAGATCATCTATTAGTAATTGCAGAAATCAATCAGTTAATCAACTTAACTTGGAGGAATCAGGAATTCAAAAGTTTTGTGTACTGTATTTTTTTTATTCATTATGTGCAATAGAGACTCATATCATTTACTCCTGAAGCAACCTTCAAATTCATCCTAATTTTCATTACAGGAACTCCACTGAGGTTTAAAAGCCTAAAGCATAACATTTTAATTTTTCACATAGATAAACATGAGCATATTAATAAAATATAACTAAAAAAAAACAAGAAATACATTGAAAGTCATATGTTTGTGCTATTCTCAGTCGAATTTGAGTGAAAAGCTTTTAAACGCTTTTCAATTTTGGGTCATTTTTCACTATTATAATAATTACTCAGGAAAATCAGAGCGATCTAATGATCTGAAATTTTGTGCATAAGTTATTAGTATAGATCTACATCAAACGAAGTAATAATCTCAAAAAATTATTTTCATTTCTGTCATGTCAAACAACCTCAGTGGAGTCCCTTTAAATATTTTAAAGTTTATGTGAAAACAGCTGATGTTTAATTCTTTTTCTTGCATACAATGTATTACAAATTAATGATATTACAAAAAGAAGTTACGAAACTAATTATTTCTTTTAGCACTTTTTTCTAATAGTAGGGTATGAATTTACAACTTCATAATCATTACAATGACGTCACCCTAACGATGCAATTCATTCATAAAAGGCGAGTGGGAATGACGATTTGTCTTACATGATGGGTGTAAGACAGGTTTTTCTACCATCGTTTTAAACCGTAGATAATCCTGTCTGATATGCAAGAAAATTCTAACACCACTGCCCTATGACAGTATCAAAGAGATAGGGCAAGCAAGTACATTGAAGTTACACGATCAGGGTTTTTTCCCAGGAATTTGGGAACATGACCCATGGAATTGGGAATTTCAGCGATGTTTTGTTAAAATTTGGGAAACAAGAGCTGTCACAGGAGACAGCCAAGCTCGACTAATAAAATACTGGACGCAGTAAGGAGGACAAAACTATGAAAGAAAAATCAAATATGTATTAATATGTATTAAGTGATGGTAAAAAAATAACATATGTCAACATAATTCAAAGATCAAGGGGAATAATTCTAGAAATAGTCACGCTAGAGTAGAGTTATGAACCTTGTCACACAACATGTGTATAATAAGAAATATATATATATTTGAAGTTTGAAGTAGAAGTGAAGAAGTTTTAATATTTTTTAAATCTGTAAATATTGCTTCAAGACTTATGAACATTTTCACATAAAATGAAATTGATGACAAGGAATAAGTATTTGAGAGTTGAGGCAGATACCTTTAAAACTAAAAAAAGTTATAGTAAAAAATAACATCTTTCTGGTAAAAAAATATAAGTTTATGGGGAGATAATTCTTGTAATATTGGTGCTAGAGTTATGAACCTTGTCACATAAGATGTGGATGATGATAAGGTACATATATTTGAAGTATGAAGTTGATCCCTTTAGAAATAAATAAGTTACAGTAAAAAATAATATTTTTTAAGGAAAATTCTAAGTTCAAGGGGAGATAAATCTGAAAATATTGGTGCTAGAGTTATGAACCTTGTCACATAAGATGTGGTTGATGATAAGGAACATATATTTGAAGTTTGAAGTTCATACCTTAAGAAATGACAAAGTTATAGTGAAAAATATTAATTTTTACTGCACCAAAACTTTAATCTGAAATCTGGACGCGGACGCCGACGCCGGGGCGAGTAGGACAGCTCTCCATATACTTCGTATAGTCGAGCTAAAAATGCATGACTTTAATTTTGCAGTGATTAAATGAATGCAAAGAATCACTGTCTAGGATGGCATCTTCAAACATTTAAAACACCATTACAGTGATGAAGCCCTTACTTTCAAAGATTTTAGAATTTGTTGTCCAATATTTTTATTTTGTAACTTGCAATTGGGAAGTTTTTTCCTGTGAATTGGGAAAATACTATTCTATTTTCAATTGGGAATATGACCGAAAATCGGCTATAAAATAAGCCAAAAAAATCCCTGGACGATATATGCACACCATAAAAAAGAATGCTAACACCTCAGCCCGCATAGCTCAATCGCGAGACTTGTAATCTCGACATTGTGGGTTCGATTCCCGGACTGGCCGACTAAAATTACTAATCAGTCCTTTGGATGAGACTTTAAATCGAGGTCCCGTGTATGGGTGCTTAAACACTTGGCACGCTAAAGAACCAGGAGAAGCTTCTGGAATTGGGGCATCTTTCTGTATCTGTAATTGCACTATCCTCCAAAAATCTAACATGACTAATACTCTTTTGGAGGACTCGCCCATATGGGCAACTGGTGGCGAGTATAAATAAACGCAAATACACACACATATGACTTCATAATGTATCATATCTATAAACAAAATGATGTCAAGAAAATTACTCCTATGTTCAATGTAGTTCAACATTTTTTATCAATTCTCGTTTTTATTAGCATATTTAAGAATGAAAATAGATATAAAAGATTTTTCATTTAATGTACACACTGGTTCCCCTAAGGCATTTATATGGTTTCAATGCAGGTGGTTTTAAAAACTATATATAATTTTGAATATGAGCCGTGTCACGACAAAACCAACATAATGGGTTTGCGACCAGCATGGATCCAGACCAGCCTGCGCATCCGCGCAGTCTGATCAGGATCAATGCTGTTCGCTATCAGTTTCTCTACTTGTTATAGGGTCTGTAAGCGAACAGCATGGATCCTGATCAGACTGCGCAGATCAGACTGGTCGCAAACCCATTATGTTGGTTTCGTCATGACGCGGCTCATATATTGAATAAGTTTACGAGATGTAGGCCACAAATTAAATGCAAACCTTTTTTATTTTTATTTTAAATTACATGTTGTTTTTTTTTTTCAATGGGGGTAGCAAGCAGGGGACTGGGGGTGGGAGTAATCACTTGGGAGGTTGATGGGTGGTTGGTTTGAAAAAATAAAATTAAGTAGGGTAATATGCAAAAACATTTTAATTTTCATTTTATCATTTTAATTTATTAATTTCATTGACTAATCTATTTTTATTTTGACATGTGTGCATTCATGTGTATGAAGGAAAAAAGGAAGGAAGGAAGGAAGGAAGGAAGGAAGGAAGGAAGGAAGGAATGTTGTTTTTTAAAAGATCAGGATTTAAGAAATTTAACTTATTTGTCTCACTTTACTTCTTCACTTTTTTAAAAGTAACTTCCTTTCTTTCTTGGTTGCACTGACGTTCCTTCAGACATTATAAGTTTTACCCTTAACCTGTTCAGGGATAATGGGTTCTAGCCAATTAATCGGGTCACGACCATGTTTCTTCACATGGCACCAGTACTGGTTGGTTCCAGGAAGCGGACTCGAAAGTGATCAATATAAGTTGCAGGAACTTGTATCCTAGACATAATCAAGCTTAAATAAATATGTTTAAAACCAACTTATATATTTGTATTATGGATAGTCCTAGGTTTGAAATAGGAATAATAATATTTCTACTTAAAGGAACTCCACTGAGGTCTAATAGCCTAAAATAATAAATTTTTAAATTCTTTCTTAAAATACTTAAATCAACTGGTACACTTAAATGAAACCAAGCAATAGATGATATATAAATATTCACGGAATTAAATAGATAATCGATTTATATTTGATTTTTGGCTGATTTGAATGAAAAGCATTGCAATGGTTTTCATTTTTTGGGCCAATTTGACCAATAAAATTGAATATCTCTGTGAAACGAAGTGAGCGAATGATCTGAAATTTTGTACACGAGTTATTGGTCTTGACATACATCTAGTTATAAAAAAATCTTGAGAAAAAAAATTTCGGTCCCTTCACGTCGAAAAAACCTCAGTGGAGTCACTTTAATGCTAAAGGCTTCCAACGTTGAGCTTATGGTTATACAGAGCCCAATCAGAATGTCCTAGTGGCAGGTAAGGCCCCCACGGCTACACGGTTAAACAGATCCGTTTCGATCTCATTCGTAAAGGTTTACGAAAATTTTTACCGTTTACTCAAAATGACCATATTGTCTTATGAAAAAATATTTAATCATTGCCTGTCATCATGGATGTTAATTATCAGTTCATACTGGTTTAATCCAAAGTAAAAAACGGAAAATAGGTGGTTACAATCCTCCACACAGCATCATCGTGTAATAATCGCATGTGATATAATCCATTCTTGGTAAAATTGATTTACCTTTGATGCTCAAAAGATCAAAATGGGGATACAATGCAGAGAATGTGTGCTGCCTCAATCGTGATGAGCCCTGAACATTATTTATTTGTACATGCAGGGCCGGCAAATCTGATTTTGACTTACTTGTCCATTTTTATGTGAAGCATTTTTAACTTGTCTGTATGATATTTACATTTATTTATTTATTTATTCTTGACAATGTTCACTTGTCCGTACAGGCTGTGCGACAACCTGGGGAATACTGACAATTGATAGGACACGTTTTCTGTTCATTTCGTACTCATTAACATTCATAACATAAATAAACATTGGTAAATAAAAATTTTCAGCAAAGTTTTCCCTTCCATTTTGAATAAAAATGGTTTAAATTTCTTAGTTAATTGATGATCACTCTTAATTTTTAAGAGAATCAGAGATTTCACGGAGATTTTTTTAAAATCAAGCCGTTTTTAAGCACTTTTTCAAGGACGATTCCTTAATTCAAGCACTTTCCAAGACAGAGATCGTTTTCAAGTACTTTTTAAGACCTGTGCAAACCCTGCATTATGATTATCTAGATTAAAGTCATATATATCTGTCCAGACATATGGTACTGTACTGAGGTCAATTCAGGAAGAACCTAACTTTACTGTGTATAATTTCCATACATGTATCTACCTTTAAAATTGTGAAATATCTGAATGATAAATTGTTCAAAACATGTCCGGTTGATGGTCCCTGACCAGTATTGAGATGTACTGTACTTTTCTGTATTTTTTATCTTGACCAAGAATCAAAATATCTAAGAATTTAGCTTTGGCCATGCAGTGTATGAAATTTGGATTTGAATCCACTAGGCTGGTCGGACTACCAGATTGGTATATTAACTATCCCAAAAGACATTTCACTATCATGATTCATTTGTTCAAAACAGTTGTTGATATTGCCTCTGAAAATATGGTAGCCTGGTCGGGCTTGTTACTGTGAAAAGTTGGTGGTCCGTAGAGAAATTTAGTAGTCAGGGGCTATCGGAATACTGCTAATTTAGAACACTGTTTGGCATGCCATGCCACTTTGTCTATCTATTTTCTATCGAGTCAAACCCTTGCTTGGGATCTTTTTCTTGTATTTTTGTAAATGTTAACTCTGCTAGATCTGTAATTAACTTAAGCAGAATGTAAATAAAAAATCTAAGTCATTAAACAGTTAAATTTACCAAAAAGTACAGAATTTCTTTCTGTACTCTTGACCGTGACATACTTTAAAGTTTACGGTAAGACAGGAAATAATTTAAGTATGCATTATCTGTAAGTGACAGATAAAACGACAACAACAAAAAAACACTTATAATTTGACAGTTGACGAACTGCCAAACAGACCATATCAAAACGAAAAGACAGTCGTGTTGTTTCTAAGGATAATTATCGAAAAAGGCGACATAATGGCCTCTCATAATGTTAATTTATAACCAACCATTTCTCCAACTTGTTGATTGGAAGGCTGTACGTTTGCCATCGGCTCCCAAAGCTATGAAAACTTGAAAGAATATCCAATTAATCTATCTAAAACGTCCTACGTTGCTTTGGTCAGCCATTACAGGAAATACACACTTGTGGGCGGAGTTAACCTGACGTCAGATGAATCAAAGCATCCACTGGTCGATTTTAGTCATGTGACATTTTACTGCATGCAGCTATGATACGATCAAAACATGTTTATATTTTCGCTTTCGAATTAACCCTCGGGCAAAGTCTAAATAACATATTTTTTGTTGTTATTGTTTTGTATTTTCAAGCAGGGGTCTTTCCGACTGCAGAGAATGTCTTACTCAAATCACGGATAATAAATCCGTGCTGAAATATATATGACTTTTAAAACTACTGTACATGGATCCATAATTGACAATTAGAGACCGTGTCAAAACAAATTACGATATCATACTATTTATGTCTCTGGTTAAATGTTAATTGAAATGTTATATGGAGGGGTGGGGGGGGGGGGTAAAAATGTATAAACAGTGGCGGGTTCATGCCAGGGCTTCAGCAAGTTTTACCAGAGACATAGATAACAGAGATAACAAGAAAAGCATTGATGCTCAGAGACATAGATAACAGAGATAACAAGAAAAGCATTGATGCAAAGCATCAAAGGGCGTCCAAACAGCAGGTGCAGATGAACTAGTAGATATATGATGACAAGATATTCTTATAAACTTTTCAATGGTTCATTGGGTTTTACCAGAATTGTATATCACTTTTGAATGAACGGACGAAAGACATTGTTCATTATTTATAACTTTGATCGGCATGCTAGAAATTAGAACATTACTTGTTATTTCTTTATGATCGTGGTTATTAATAGCAACGGATATACATGTATACAATCATTTATAATCCATATGTGTAACGCATGATCAACACCATACTTGTGTAATTGTCCCTTATTATGTTATTGCTATTAACGAGGACCCCTCTTAAGGTATCTGTTCACACTAAGTAACAATATGACACTTGTTATATTACCATGTTGATCATGTTGAGCATAATTGTTTATTATACAATAAATGTAATTTCTATTTTAATAAAAAAATACAGATTTTATGAATATTGTTTTCTTTTCTTTTTTTTTGTGTGTGTGTTTTATGCGCTATTTTAATACTGAGTTTTTACGTTTACTACTATTTTAAGAATTCAATTGTCATAATGATCGACGATTATAAGTCAAAACTTAACTGGAAAAAGTCAGTAAATCATGGTTAATCTTTCAATTTATAATATTGTTTATTCTTAAACCATATACATGTACATTTGTATTTTTCTTTATCATTTTTTAAATTATCAATCAATTGAATAATTCGTAAAATCTGATTTGTAACTTTGAATAATACCTCGGAATCTTTACTTAACACGAATAACAAATTATATAAAATGTTTTAAAGTTGATAGTGTCATATTAATGCCATAAAAATGTACATTTTTTCTCAATTATTGTACATATTTATTGTTTTTATCTCATATAGATAAAATATAACATGCGATTTGTGTTGTTGGTTTTTTTTTTTTCGAATTGTATGTTTATGTATAATAATAATCAATCAATTCGAGAGTTGATCTGTGTTTATTAATTATTGTAACCAAACTAAGTGCATGACAAACATTCATTTTGAAAAAAAGCTTATTTATCTGTAAAATATTTGTTCTGTTCTGTAACGATATCTACTCCAAAACCGGGAGAGACCGGACAATAAACGTGTGGTACTATTCGCCGGTCATTAGTAAATCCCGGGAGAGACCGGGAATTACCTAGGAGTACATCCCTCTATAAATAGATTTTCGGAATATTAAGGTCATCAACTCATCATTCTATTAACAGCTTTCGGAATAACATACCATAATAACCCACTGTGTACTACAAAATGATAAGCAAAAATACCCCGAAGAGCGCGATTTATTGACGGAAAAGGTTATTTCATTTGAAAATGTTTGCATTGCGAAATTCTCCAGTTCGCCATTCATTGTACATATCGCGACTAATTAACAATCAAGCACCCTCATACCGATCGGAATGATCGGCTTTTATTATTGGCAACTATAAAAGGCTCGAGAAGTTGCTGTCGCCCTTTCACAAAATCTCATTTCATTCCAATAGGCGCGGCAATTAAGCAGCTACTATTATATATACTCCATTGAAACATCACTCATGCCTATCAAAAAGTAAAAAAATAGGCATTTTGTAGCAAATAAAACTTAATGGATGTACATTTGATCCTTTATTATTATATACCAATTGAAAGGTAAATCACTATCTATTGCTGCATGTTATAATATTGGTAACTTTCCATACCTTTCACTTAGAAAAACATAGCAGAACATACCCACTGAGCCAGTTTTTTTTCATATGAATAGTTTTGTAACAAGAATTATTAAGTAGTTCTCTTTAAAAATTGATGTATCATTTATTTAAATGGGAACTGTAAATATTTTTACCTGCAGCCATAGACAAATGCATAAGCTTTCAGAAAATGTATTATAGTTAATCTAGTTAATAAGTTTTACTAGGTACGTATATTAAAGTTAATATACGTGCTACAAGTTTTAAGTTTAGCAGGCACGCGCGTGATATTTTAACTGGCTAGGAAGTTGCCTATCTCTGTTATCTATGTTTTACTACGTTTTTTATTAAGATGAAATGATTGGTCATTTAATTGCTTTAAAAACTTTTTATGGCAGTTATATTTTTCTTAAATGAAATTCAAATTGTACTGACCTCTTTAGTATCTTGAATCATGGAGTTTAAGTAATAGAAAGAGCACCGAAACACGAGGCTATCTGATTTGTACGAGGGGGCGTAGCCCCCGAGTATAAATCAGATTGCCGAGTGTTTTGGTGTTCGTTCTCTTTTGTATCATAGTCAAACATGACAGCACGTTCCCTGTTGTCATAATATGAAACCCCAGAAAAAATTAACAAATGAACGAGCATTTGAATATGATATTTCTGCCCCTTTCCCTTTCTCTACCGTCACAATAAGTAAACCCCCAGCAAAAGTGAACCAATTAATCAATGGGCATTATCTGGAGTGCGGGTAACTGATACCTGCACTCCAGTTATATAGGTATATGTATACGATTTAACTCTGACACTTTTCAACAGAAAGGTCCCCAAACTATGATACAATTAGTATTGTATGTATAGATCTGTGCTTGAATGGATTCATTGATGGATAAAATTCTTATTGAATATTAGTGTTTGAAATTTTTTTTGTACAATAGAAAGGCAGTATTTTAATATCACTTTACTTTGGAACATCATGCACCTATTATTCTGATGAGTAAATTGATCAACACTCGCGCATACATTTGGTAAGTGTGCTGTTATTTTGTAAATGCTTAAAGATCCTGTATGTTTTGTAATAACACCAGAATCGACGTTTTCAATGTTAAATTAGGTCCAAAGAGAAGTTTTCTCCAGTTTTCCAGCTACCCCTAGTGACTGCGTCGCACGGTATTTCCATCAAATTGTCCACCAACAGGCAATATTTTTACATGTGCATACTCGGAAAACACATCGCTAGCTAACTGCATTTCGATATTTTTACATAAATGTCTGTAATCTTCAAAACTTATGAAAAACTCACCTTGTTTATCGTGTCACACGTCAAAGATGGGTGCTCACAACGAGGAACGGAAGTTGCTCACAACATTTTTACCGATGGACATTTTTCACTCGTTGTGAGTTAAACGGGCGTTTACCTGCCCTATTTTTTAAAACCATGTCACAGACTCACTGGAAACAAACATTTTTTGTTAGGCATAAACTATAACGAACGCATGTACGTAAAGTTAAAAATAAAACAGAAGTTAAATTTTCTATGTAACGGTCGATATTTACATTTCTTAGCATCTATTCCGATAAACATCTTCAGTTTTAGTTAAATCAAAACATGTCATGATTATAAAATTAAGGTCAAATACTATGCGTCACACAATTTGAAAATTGTAAATTTATACATATGGTCAAAGGCAATTACTCTTTCAAATCTGAAATAATCCACACGCAAAACCCAAGGTGCACAGCTTCACATGTAGATCAACATTATGTAAAGTTTGTTGATTCTAGCACAAACACACATTACACAACATTTTGAAACTCTTTGTTTTTGTGGCCAAGGGCACTTACTCTGTAAATTCTGATTAAATACAAGAAACCTTCAGGCGCACAACTACAAATGGTAACTAACATTTCTGTAAAATTTCATGACTTTACTAAGTCAAGGGCAAAAACTCTGACAAAACTGTTTTAGTCCACATGCAAAATCCCCAGGTGCATCACTTCAAATGATAATCATAAAGTTTTATGACTATTTATAGATCAAATACTTTTCGAGCTGTGCGTGGCACAAATTGAAAAATGCCGATTTTTTACTTAATCAAGGGCAATTACTCTGACGAAACTAAATTTGCGCATGACACATCGTCTGATTATTGTGAACAATTATGGCAAGTACATGTATTTACAAAATCCATTCATAGATAAGAAAGTTATGGACCGGACACGACATATACCCTCAAATAGACAATGTTGACCTTGAATGAGCAAGTGCGACCTTGACCCTGGAGGTAGGGGTCTGGTTGTTGCGCATGACACATCGTCTTATTATAATAAACATTTGTGCCAAGTTATGCCAAATTCCTTTGATAAATGAGAAAGTTATGGACCGGACACAAAAGTGTGACGGACGGACGGATGTTCTTACCAGAGCTACATTATGGGGTTTTCTTTTGTTATTTCTTTTGTTCTTTTTAACCCCACAATGCAGAAAATAACCCCACAAGAGAAACGGAATGAATGACATCAAAGACATCTATTGTTATGAGAACAATAGACCAAACCCCATAATGTAGCTCTGGTTTGTACGGACAGACAGACGGATGGACAGACAGATGGGAAGCCTATTTCTATATCCCCCTTTTTTCTTCGAAAAGGCGGGGGACAATAAGAAATATTGAAAAGCTGGTTTAGAATAGTAAAAAGGAAAAGGCGAATTTTTAAAGCAAATAAAATAAGAAATATTGAAAAGCTGTATCATTCTAAACGTCGTAACTTGTGGCTTATTTTTTTCGAAAAAAAAAAATAATAGTAACACATATATTTAAAATAATTTTTCAAGTTTACGGAAGCTGAAGATTTTTGTTCAGACTACAATTTTGTAACAAATTCTTGTAGCTTTGATGAGCTAGATAAGCCAATTACTTCTGCTGAGGTGGAATTTTATTATTAAAAAAATAAAGAAGAATAAAGCCTGTGGCATGGATAATTTTATAAACGTATATTTTATAGAATGCTATGATATACTCCATTCTCATTTGGTTGAAATGTTTAATGATATTCTAAATTTCGTATATTTTCCAGGTGAATTGTCTTGCGGAGTTATTGTGCCTATTTATAAAGATAAAAAAATGATCATTGTGACGTACGTAACCACTCTAACAATCCCGCGGCGTGCACCGGACCTATCTTACGGTGAAGGGTGTGGCCTAACTTACGGCGAAGGGTGTGGCCTAACTTACGGCGAAGGGTGTGACCTAACTTACGGCGAAGGGTGTGGCTCTATAAAAGATGCTGTTACCTCCAAGAAGAGAAGACCTTCTCACTTCCCCTCGGAGCGTGCACGTCGCTGAGAAGGCACAGGGCATCGGCAGAAGATTTACAACTTGGCTGGTAGACAACTTAAATTTTGCCTTCAACCGTGGGCGGTAACTACGGAACTTCTACTTCGTCACTTCTGCGGACCAGCTGCCGATGTCCTGACTAATGCTGAGGGGAGTGGCCCTACAAAGAAGGCTGAGACGACGAGGATGGTGTACTAGGGTGCGTGAGCCCCTAGTACAGATAGACGGCTTGTAAGCAGGCCTATAGCTGGCACCAACAGCCCTTTTCAGGGCTAAACACCTTTCCTATTGTCACAGGTTACTGTACATTTAGGTTCTCATTGACCGCCGTACAGTGACCTACTTTTCGGCTCAAAATTCATATCTTTGGCTAATACTCCGTGGAAATTGCATGGAGGTAAATTATCACCATTTGGTGCTTCAAAATTAACTCTTTAAGGACATGACTGGTGACATGTCCGGGGTCCGTACTCGAAAGCGCAAGCTGCATTTTGTGCCCGAAAGGGCGGATGGACCCTCATTAAGCTTTAACTACATACATACATAAGAAGAGAAGAGGTGTCTTCTCACTTCCTCTCGGAGCGTGCACATCGCTGAGAAGGCACAGGGCATCGGCAGATGATGGAAGATTCTGAGTTATAATCGTTTAAGGCGGCTGTTTCGTTAAGTTAGCTGCCGGTGTCCTGACTAATGCCGAGGGGAGTGGCCCTACAAAGTAGGCTGAGACGACGAGGATGGTGTACTAGGGTGCGTGAGCCCCTAGTACAGATAGACGGCTTGTAAGGCAGGCCTATAGCTGGCACAAACATCCCTTTTCAGGGCT